>NW_024112703.1:0-9574 GCF_003073215.2 Triticum urartu | reverse complement strand
AAGCATCCTCCTCCACATCAGCAGTAGGAGCCACAGAAGTATCAACAGCAGCACCAGCAGTTTGGCCCGACTGAAGAGGGACACGGCTCGCTCAACGGAGGGCTGTTTCCCGACGTGGAGGTAGTCGATGTTGTTGCTGTTGTTGCAGAGGTGCGGCAGGAGCAGCCGGTGGTGGTGGTGGAAAACGCGAAAGCAATTCAGCAAACTTGTTATCGAGCTTTGTTTCAAACGTCTTCTCCATGCCATCTATCTTCTCCATGGCCTCTTCAAATCTGTTTATCACATCTTGCGCCTGTCCACTCATCATTTGCTCAAACGTATCATGAAGCTCCTTGTTCGTCAAGTTCTCCCAGTCAGTCTCGTCGACTTGTGATCCTGGCATGGTTAGCAGCAATAGAAACACACAAGAAGATGATCCTACAGACTACTAACAAGTGGTGGTGGTGGCGGGTGTCACAAATCCGTCAAGCAAATCTCAAATTCTTACCAGTTCTTACCCAGCAGCAGGCGGTGATCGGCAACCGTTGTAGTCAAAACTCTCAAAAGCTTGGATAGAGCGATTGCCAGGGAGAGTCAAACGCACGACGTAGATGTATGTGGAGCTGGGAAGGCTTATAGTATGGTAGCAAAAAGGGTCAGCAATAATCAATTCAGAGATGCAAAGTTGAATAAACGCTCAACGACGGTACTGTGCTGGTCCTAGGCTAGACCGTGCTAGAGACGCGAGCCTAGAACACTAACAAAATCACGGCGCTGCATGTAAATAAGGAAAAGCACACTCTGGAACTCTTTTTTTTCACTCTTTTTTTTGCGCTCCTTTTTTTTGCGCTCCTCTTTTTTTTCGCGCTCCTTTTTTTGCGCTCCTCTATTTTTTTGCGAAAAATCACTATAATGGCGAGTGTCTCAAAACTCTTCCCTCGTCAAACTGATAGGATGGGCATGAAATTTTTCTTTTCACTTTTTTTTCGGAAATCAGGGCAGCGACGACGAAAAAGTGCGACAAAAAATCACTATGATGGCACGTGGCTCAAAAGACTCAGAAAAGCCTAAAAATAGGTTAGGGGAAAAAAATTTGCCCGTGAAAATTTTGGCCTAAAAACTGCCTGGGGGTCTCCAGACTCTTTTTTTTCCGAGACCTACGCAGGCAAGGAAACACGAAACGGAATTTAGATTGATCTCAAGAACAAACCTAATATGAGAAGAACTCGGATTGGTGGTGGATATATGGTTGTGGTATATGGCAGCGGTGGTGGTATATGGATACAGATTGGTGGTGGTATATGGATATGGATTCAGAGCGGTGGCGGATAAGCAAAAGTGGTAGATGGGCGATGATGATGGTGCGGCGGCGGCGTGACAACTTATGACCAGAACTCGAAACTCTAAAAGACTAGACTCTAAGACCAGCAATTTGACACGACGATGCAACCGCAAATTCAACAAAGCAAAAACCCTAAAAAGATTATGCAAAGGCTCAGATTGGTTCGGATATGATGAACTAACCCTAATTTGTTTTTCTGGATTTTTCGTGGACTGTAGGTATGAAGAACAGACTCGATCTAATCTATGAAAAACTGTAAAATCTCACCGAGCAACCTGGAAATCTGATACCACTTGATAGAGGCTAAGGTGTCCCGATGTTTCGATGAGATGGTGGCTATCGTTTTTTGTGGGAGTCGACCTTGACGATCCGACTAAGAACGTGCGAGACGTCGCGCCTTAGCAATCGCTAAACCAACTTCTGAGGGTTATTGACCACGCCGGAGCACGATCAACCTGACCACGAGGGTCTGTTTCCTGCGAGAAAACGAAGAACAAGCAAGAAACTGAGATTGCAATCGGGATATTGCGAATATAAGATGAAAGCTTTATTGATCAAGGTGGGGTTCTGTCACGTCTTGGTCTGGTCGTTGGACACAAACGAAGTACGCGAAGTTGCAGCTATGGCGAACTTTTAATCTAAACAAAACCCAAAGTCTAAACGACGCCCTAAGGGTTGTATATATGGAGGAAGAGGGGGGAATTTCGTGGCCCTTGAGGGTGGGGTCCGAAACCAACCCTAACTCTTGTTTCCCCACACATACGGACTCTAAAAATAGCTTATACTTAAGTATTTCGAAATTACATGGGCCTGGCCCATTAATAAGGTGACGCAGCACCTAGAATAGCCTATGGACGAATATTATGAAGTGGCATCTTGTATATTTCGTCCAAGGCTTCATGCACTCCTTATGGCGGCTTCAAAGTCCTGAAATCATCACTTATAACTCCGTTCTTGATCCCCTTGCGCATGCCATCAACTCCATGCGTGTTCTTGCTCCAATGTTCATCCTTCTCCAAGCTAGGCCCTTCATTTGTAAGCAAAACAAATGTATCCAATTTAGGCAGCATCATAATCTCATGAACATTAGAATCATTACCAAGAAACGAAAGTACCTGGTAATTTAATTGGAGTGCGCGAGCTCTAGTAATTGGTCCAGTATATGTAACAGTAGGGGCGGTGGGTGTAACAATGGTATTGATGTCCTCATCAACACGCGAGCAAAGATGCCTGAATTGCTCTTCCCACCTCGCCGAGCAGGCAAAGGTGTCCCGATTCCGAGATGCCACCTGAATTTTCCTCCTTGTCCTCCATCTCACCAAACAACCCACCTCTTACCCGTGCGAATCTGTCACCCTCCAATTCTCGCCGGAATCAATCAGGGAAAAGCCCTCTTCCACCTCCGACGGAGCTCCCGGGATGCTCGGTCGCTCCGTATGATTCCGTCCACTCCAGGGACCATGGTGAAGTACCCACAGGGTCGCCTTGAACCCCTGATCCTCCACAATGCCCAGCTCACGAGAGGTGCAGCCACTCGCCGGCAATCAACGCTCGTAGACCTCCTCTATTCTGCCGCTGAGAAGAGGGCCGACTAGTCAAAGCCTGACCAGTGGCCCATGGGACCCACTGTAGTGACCCAACGCTGTACCGCTTCATCTAAAGTGAAGGCACCATTTAGTCCGTATGTGTTCTTACTCAGAAAACGTATTTCTGCGCTGAACCGTTTTCATTTTAGAGTTAAAAAAAAATCAGATTTTTGACTAAACTTTAACTTCCCTTACTGTTTAAACCGCAACTCCAAATGAATTGATTCTTTTTCTGACATTCTTCAATTTTCATCTAGTTTATGTCGGTATTTATTTCAAAAATTTCCAAACAACTTTTTTGTGCTGTTTTGTATTTATGTGGTAATTGCATTATTTTGAAAATAGGAAAAATGGAGGGAAGATGATTTTTACAAAATCATGGAGTGAATCAACCTTTCTGCAGACCCAAGGCAAGCATCTTGAACAATTGATATGATGATTGCTTGCTAGAATTTAGAATATGTTTATGTTAATTCAAATGAATTTGCAAAGTTGATAATCATGCATGTATGATGACTAGCTAATGTTTTGATTTCACTTAAACATGTAACATTTGTGGATGTGGTTATTGCCTCGTGCCACACATGCTTTATTGGATCAAACCAAGTGCTATCCAGACACGTAAGATGAAATTGACACATGGACATGACACAGAGGCAAAACTTGACACATAGACATGACACAGAGGCAAAACATTGATCATCAACATTTCAAATGTCATGACCATCTATATTGGTCGTATCAGCTAAATAAGAGCAGACCAGTGCTGTACGCTCTACGACCATTTCATGTAAGAAATTATGACCATTCTGACCAAAATGTCATAATGGTATGAGGGTTTGGAGCCCCCCAACATGCCTTATACCAATTGATCTAAATGGTCGTAAGATTACATGACCAATTCCACGTCACTAAGAGAAGTCACTAGTTGACATATTTCTTCTAGTGAACCACAAGAGATGTCGTCGGAGGATTGATGCCAATTAGTCGTCTGGGCGACTCAAGTACGTCATGGCAGCGTGATCAACGGAAGAAAAGCTTCCACCCCTACCTGTAGTGCCAAAATTGTCGGATCACGGGTTCCGCAAACCCTTGAGGTTCGAACTCTGGGGTGCGCACGAAGATCTCTCCCCCTAGCTCACACTCTCAGCAATCTCAAAGCCTAGCTCGCCGAACCCAAGGAACAAGGGACACAAGAGTTTATACTGGTTCGGGCCACCGTTGCGGTGTAATACCCTACTCCAGTGTGGTGTGGTGGATTGCCTTGTAGGCTGGGGATGAACAAGTACAAGGGAAGAACAACCTCCTGAGGAGAGGTGTTCTTGAGCTCGATGAGCTTGTGGTTGGGGATGATCTAAATCCGTCTCGATTCTTCCGATCTGAGCCTCTGGCTAACTATGGTGGTGGCTAGCCCTATTTATAGAGGCCCGGGTCCTCTCCCCAAATATTAGGCGGAAGGGATCCCACAACGCCAATTTGAAGGGGGACAACGAGTACAAGTTATCCTGACAAAAGGTGGTCTTCGCCTGCCAAAGGCTCTGGTGGTGACGCCGTCGTGGGCTCCATGACCTCCGTCTTGTCGTCCTGCTGGTCTTGGTCTCGTTGCACCGATATGGAAACCTTTGCCTGACCTCGGACTCCTTGCCTGCGCCTTCCTCTTTAGCACCGAAGAGGAAACTGGCACTCTGCGCCCGCGCACCCGCCTGGCCTTGGTCGTCATGGCTCACGTCACGAAAACCTCACGAGGTGCCCCTCGCCTTGATCTCTCCGCTCCTCGAGCCAGCCTAGAGGCTGCCCCTGAGGAGGTCTTGTGTCGTCCGCCTCGCGAGGCTTGGCCCCTCGCAGAGGGTCTTGAGTGTTGGTTGATGAAGATGGGCCGTACCAGGCCACTGTGGAGCCACGCCCTGGGCCGCAGGCAGGCAAGTCTGGGTACCCCCGTTCCCAGGATGCCGACACTAGCCCCCGGGCCCAAGGTGCGCTCGTCTTGGCTTCACGGCAAGGGCAAGTGCAGAGCGCCGGCCCTAACAGCCTACGGCCTTGATTGACGCGTGGCGATTGACGGATCATGGGTGTCTCGCTTCCCCACGCTGCCTCGGCAACTGCCCACTTGACGAGTCCCTGTTGCATGCAGAAAAAAGGTCATTATTACCTTAGATCATGGAGGCCGGTTGGCCTCCTCCTGGCTATAAATGGGAAGGGGGCGGAGCCCCCGTCACCCATCTCTTCCTCCACTCCTCCTGCTTCTCCTTCTTCTTCCTTGCTGCCACACCCATGGTGCGGTGAAGAGGTTCTAGGCCGCCGAGAAGGGGAAAGCCCGCCAGGAGGGCCCCAGCTCGCCACCACCTAAGAGGGGGCGCAGCCGCCCGCGCAAGCATGCCACGACCCCTGTTGCGGTCCCTCGTGGGCGTGGGCTGACCCCTTCAGGGTCCGGCGTTGTCCTTGAGCCGCCGCGATGGCACTCCTTGCTGCGGCGGGAGTCGCGCCTAGGTCGGAGCAGCCCCGACGATGAGGGAAGGCGCGCTATGGTCGCCCACCTCCCCTGTCATGCTTTCACTCGGCGGAATGCTACTAGAGTTTGTCGTGTGGTCGGCATCGGCGGCACTTGGCTTCAACTTCCGCACTCCTTCGCCGGCAACTGCCGGCCCCAGGTCCCGGCAGCCTCTGGCTACAGGATGGCTGCTGCAGCAAGGCTTCATGGGTCGCGGTGGAGATCTCCGCTATGGGCAATGTAGCCCTGGCCCGCGGCTGGCAGACGTTAGCCCGCGCGCACGGCCTGGGCAAGCGGTGCACCCTCCACTTCAGTACGACGGCGCAGCGACCCTCTTCGTGAGGGTGTTCGGGAAGACGGTCGCCGTGCTGGATGCTGCCCTGAATGACGACGATGACGTGCGAGGTGCTTGGCCTTGGCGATGGCGCGACGAGCACGAGGGCGACCTTCCCCTCAGCGGCGACCGCGTTCGCCCAGCTACGGCAGCTCCTCCTCTGGCGAAAGCTCCAGCAGCGATGGCTATGACCAGCCGCCACGCCGTCGGGCCCGCTTCGAGGATGGTGGCGGGTCATCCCGCCATCGCGCCCCGTGAAGCGCGAGGAGGGCTCTGGCTGAGTCCGGGGGCCGACCCTCGTAGTAGCCACGTCGTAGGAGCCGCTTTTTCTGTCCTCTCTTTCCCTTTCCCCTGCATTGTCAGAAATGAATTCGGGGCCGTGCGAGGGCGTGCAATGAACCGTGGTGCTTATGTTGCTTTTATGGTGCGTTTATATGGGTGTAAAGGGGGGGACTTATCTCGATGCATCCAGGGTAGCTTTGATCTCATGAGGGCGCGCGTCTTTGGGCACCTGGTGGGGCTTCCCCACTGTTGATTCGGGTAACATCATGAAGCTGTGATGAGGACATCAATAACATTGTTACACCCATAGCCCCTACTGTTACATATACTGGACCAATTACTAGAGCTCGCGCACGCCAATTAAATTACCAGGTACTTCCCTTTCTTGGTAATGATTCTAATGTTCATGAGATTATGATGCTGCCTAAATTGGATACATTTGTTTTGCTTACAAATGAAGGGCCTAGCTTGGAGAAGGATGAACATTGGAGCAAGAACACGCATGGAGTTGATGGCATGCGCAAGGGGATCAATAACGGAGTTACAAGTGATGATTTCAGGACTTTGAAGCCGCCATAAGGAGTGCATGAAGCCTTGGACGAAATATACAAGATGCCACTTCATAATATTCGTCCATAGGCTATTCTAGGTGCTGCGTCACCTTATTAATGGGCCAGGCCCATGTAATTTCGAAATACTTAAGTATAGGCTATTTTTAGAGTCCGTATGTGTGGGGAAACAAGAGTTAGGGTTGGTTTCGGACCCCACCCTCAAGGGCCACGAAATTCCCCCCCTCTTCCTCCATATATACAACCCTTAGGGCGTCGTTTAGACTTTGGGTTTTGTTTAGATTAAAAGTTCGCCATAGCTGCAACTTCGCGTACTTCGTTTGTGTCCAACGACCAGACCAAGACGTCACAGAACCCCACCTTGATCAATAAAGCTTTCATCTTATATTCGCAATATCCAGATTGCAATCTCAGTTTCTTGCTTGTTCTTCGTTTGCTCGCAGGAAACAGGCCCTCGTGGTCAGGTTGATCGTGCTCCGGCGTGGTCAATAACCCCTCGGAAGTTGGTTTAGCGATTGCTAAGGCGCGACGTCTCGCACGCTCGTAGTCGGAATCGTCAAGGTCGACTCCCACAGAAAACGATAGCCACCATCTCATCGAAACATCGGGACACCCTCGCCTCTATCAAGTGGTATCAGATTTCTAGGTTGCTCGGCGAGATTTTTACAGTTTTTCGTAGATTAGATCGAGTCTGTTCTTCATACCTACAGTCCACGAAAAAAAAGCCACACAAAAAAATTAGGGTTAGTTCATCATATCCGAACCAATCTGAGCCTTTGCATAATCTTTTTAGGGTTTTTGCTTTGTTGAATTTGCGGTTGCATCGTCGTGTCAAGTTGCTGGTCTTAGAGTCTAGTCTTTTAGAGTTTCGAGTTCTGGTCATAAGTTGTCACGCCGCCGCCGCACCATCATCATCGCCCATCTACCACTTTTGCTTATCCGCCACCGCTCTGAATCCATATCCATATACCACTACCAATTCGTATCCATATACCACCACCAATCTGTATCCATATACCACCACCGCTACCATATACCACCACCGCTGCCATATACCACAACCATATATCCACCACCAATCCGAGTTCTTCTCATATTAGGTTTGTTCTTGAGATCAATCTAAATTCCGATTCGTGTTTCCTTGCCTGCGTAGGTCTCGGAAAAAAAAAGAGTCTGGAGACCCCCGGGCAGTTTTTAGGCCAAAATTTTCATGGGCAAATTTTTTTTCCCTATCCTATTTTTAGGCTTTTCTGAGTCTTTTGAGCCACGTGCCATCATAGTGATTTTTTGTCGCACTTTTTCGTCGTCGCTGCCCTGATTTCCGAAAAAAAATGTGAAATTTTTTTTTTCGTGCCCATCCTATCAGTTTGACGAGGGAAGAGTTTTGAGACACTCGCCATTATAGTGATTTTTCGCAAAAAAAAAGAGGAGCGCAAAAAAAAGGAGCGCAAAAAAAAAGAGCGAAAAAAAAGTTCCAGAGTGTGCTTTTCCCTTATTTACGTGCAGCGCCGTGATTTTGTTAGTGTTCTAGGCTCGCGTCTCTAGCACGGTCTAGCCTAGGACCAGCACAGTACCGTCGTTGAGCGTTTATTCAACTTTGCATCTCTGAATTTATTATTGCTGACCCTTTTTGCTACCATACTATAAGCCTTCCCAGCTCCACATACATCTACGTCGTGAGTTTGACTCTCCCTGGCAATCGCTCTATCCAAGCTTTTGAGAGTTTTTGACTACAACGGTTGCCGATCACCGCCTGCTGCTGGGTAAGAACTGGTAAGAATTTGAGATTTGCTTGACGGATTTGTGACACCCGCCACCACCACCACTTGTTAGTAGTCTGTAGGATCATATTCTTGTGTTTCTATTGCCGCTACCCATGCCAGGACCACAAGCCGGCGAGACTGACTGGGAGAACTTGACGAACAAGGAGCTTCATGATACGTTTCAGCAAATGATGAATGGACAGGTGCAAGATGTGATAAACAGATTTGAAGAGGCCATGGAGAAGATAGATGGCATGGAGAAGACGTTTGAAACAAAGCTCGATAACAAGTTTCCTGAATTGCTTTCACGTTTTCCACCACCACCACCGGCTGCTCCTGCCGCACCTCTGCAACAACAGCAACAACACCGACTACCTCCACATCGGGAAACAGCCCTCCGCCGAGCGAGCCGTGTCCCTCTTCAGTCGGGCCAAACTGCTGGTGCTGCTGTTGATACTTCTGTGGCTCCTACTGCTGATGTGGAGGAGGATGCTTATGTGGGAGATTATGAGGATGAGGTTGATAAAAATCAAAACTACGTGCCACCAACAGCACAACAACCACCAGGTCGTCCACATGCAAATAATGGCAATGGTAGTGCTCACCCTCAGGTACGAGATCATGACCATCTCCCTAAACTAAAATTGAATATTCCACCATTTGAGGGTAGATATGTTCCTGATATATATCTTACTTGGGAGTTAGAAACTGTACAACGATTTACATGTTTACAATATCCCGAGGAGAGACGTGTTCCTGCTGCTGTTTGTGCTTTCACTAGTTTTGCATGTGTTTGGTGGTCTGAGCATTGTAGATTATATCCTATTCCGGCTACTTGGGCTGCTTTGAAAACTGCTATGCGTACTCGTTGGGTTCCACCATATTATCAACGTGAATTACTTCAAAAATTGCAGCGCTTAAGACAGGGAAAAAATTCTGTAGAAGAATATTATCAGGAATTACAAACTGGCATGATTAGATGTGGTATTGTTGAGGAGAATGAAGCTATGCTTGCACGTTTTATGGGTGGATTAAATAGAGAGATTCAGACGATTCTAGAGTATAAGGAGTATACTAATATCACTCGTTTATTCCATCTTGCTTGTAAAGCTGAACGTGAAGTGCAAGATCGACAGGCATTGGCGCGGACTAACTTTTCTGCAGGTCGACCTTCATCATGGACACCACGTGCATCATCTACTTCCACACGTTCTGCTACACCGGCGCCTCC
>NW_024112702.1:0-13193 GCF_003073215.2 Triticum urartu | reverse complement strand
AAAAAGAAGAGAGATTAACTCCAAAGCCGTTTCACCAAGATCGAGTGGAAAACAAGAAGTATACCTTCAATTCAAGCATGTGTGATCAAATATTTGATTTTTTGCTGAAAAATAATTACATTAGAGTTATTGATCACCATCGAAACCATCAATCCAAGGACGAATGTATTGCAAGTTTCATGATTCGCCCAAGCATAATTTTGAGGATTGCAACATGTTTCGTCAAATAGTTAAATCGGCCATTGCTAAAGGACGATTAATTTGTTGAAACACCAAGATGACCAGTCTATTCTGATTGGTCCTAATGGAAAAAGGTTTTTGAATCGGCTGCTTCAAGACGATTCCTTTAAAGATGAGAAGGTAAAAACTGCAGGTGATGGGATCAAGCTTTCAAGTAAAGAAAGTTGTTCAAGAGCACAATGAAAATATTCTTGAAGGCATGAGTTCTATCGAAGATACAATGAAGACGCCAAGGACTGGGGGGCAACAAAGCAATCCAAAGATCGATGCAAGCAAAACAAAGGAGATAAAGGCCGCAATAAGCACAAGCACAAGAAATCCAAGGTCACTTTTGCACATTATTAGATAAATATCAAAAGAAAAGTGAAGAGAATGGTGCTTATCGACCGAGTAATGCAAAAGCATCAAGATCACCCCCTAGGCGCAAATCAAAGGATCGGTATTGGCAAGAAGAGAATTTTAATGCAACATGTTCATATCCTTATTTTGGGTCGCCAATGCCAATGCGTGGATGCCTCCTATGCTCATGTAAACATATCATCATGGGACGGGTATGATACAATGGCACATTCTCCATCATATTTTGACCATCTCACCATTATTATGCAGCTCAAGAAGATCAACGTTCAATGAGCTGTCATATGTTCAAGACTGTTTCAATAAGAAAGAATCAGTCCGGAGCTCAAGAAAGAAGAAAGAGGTGATCAAACAAGTATATCGAGTTAAAAAAGATGGTCGCAAGAGTGCCAATTCAGATTTGATCTTAAAGGATAAAGAGCCAATTAAAGTGTTAACATTGGCTACTAAAGGCAATGAGATGAAGCAATCAATTGTCGAGAATCAAAGTGCCAAATCTGAAGAAAAGAAGTTGAAAGTGCACAAGGTAAAACAAGAATTGTCATTAGTTCAACAAAATCACAGCCGGGGCTCACTCGGCTTATCGTATTGGCAAAAAAAGAAATTACAAAAACTTAGTGCACAAGAGCTCGAAAAGAGAAACATGGCATGGGTTCCCAAAGGAAATAATCAAAAAAGAGTGATGTGCAAGTTCCATTGCAAGAAGTGCGACAAAGGTAAAAAAGGAAAAGAGTGAAAATTATGAACGACCAAGCCGAAGGTTTCAACGTCTTCGGTGCACACATTATCCACATTCTCCAACTATGCCATTTGATGCCGATGACATGGAATTCATCCTCAGGTATGACTGGTTACCCTCCATGGACTTATTTGAATCCATGGACGCAATATAACTTCTTACAACATGCAAGGGTTTTAACTCATCACCATACATTTGATTAGCTGTATTTTGTTGCTAATCAAAGTGGCCGATATATAACTATCGCCCTAAGCAAAGACATTGCCGATATATAATCATCGCCCTAAGAACATATAAATGGACGGTGGAGTGTTGACATGTAACACCCACGATGCGGCTATATCTCCCACGTGTAGGAGCACGACTTAGAGGCATAACCGCATTGTAGGCAATGTTGCGCAAGAGGGGTAATCTTTACACATCCCATGTACTGAATAAGAAAGAGGTACATAGTTGGCTTACAATCGCCACTTCACACAATACATAAATTATAGCATTACAATCATCCAGATACAATCAAGGTCCGACTACGGAACCAAAATAAAGACAACCCCAAATGCATAAGTCCCGATCGCCCCAACTGGGCTCCACTACTGATCGTCTGGAAAGGAAACGTAGTATCGTCCTGAGTCCTCATCGAACTCCCACTTGAGCTCAGTCGATCTCCTGGAGGGTATCATCGGTCCCTGCATCTGGTTTTGGAAGTAATCTTGTGAGTCACGGGGACTCAGTACAATCTCACACCCTCGCGATCAAGACTATTTAAGCTTATAGGAAGGGTAAAAGGTATGAGGTGGAGCTGCAGCAAGCACTAGCATATATGGTGGCTAACAACGCAAATGAGAGCGAGAAGAGAAGCAAAGCACGAGAACTATGATCAAGAAGTGATCCTAGAACTACTTACGTTCAAGCATAACACGACCGTGTTCTTCCCGGACTCCGCCGAAAAGAGACCATCACGGCTACACACGCGGTTGATCATTTTAATTAAGTTAAGTTCAGGTTTTCTACAACCGGACATTAACAAATTCCCATCTGCCCATAACCGCGGGCACGGCTTTCGAAAGTTCAAATCCCTGCAGGGGTGTCCCAACTTAGCCCATCACAAGCTCTCACGGTCAACGAAGGATATTCCTTCTCCCAGGAACCCGATCAGACTCGGAATCCGGTTACAAGACATTTCGACAATGGTAAAACAAGACCAGCAAAGCGCCCGATGTGCCGACAAATCCCGATAGGAGCTCCACATATCTTGTTCTCAGGGCACACCGGATAGGTCAAGCTACGAGTAAAACCAACCCTCAGTTTCCCGAGGTGGCCCCGCAGGCTGCCCGGTTCGGACCAACACTCAGAGGAGCACTGGCCCGGGGGGGGGGTTAAAATAAAGATGACCCTTGAGTCCGCGAACCCAAAGGGAAAAAGGCTTAGGTGGCAAATGGTAAAACCAAGGTTGGGCCTTGCTGGAGGAGTTTTATTCAAGGCGAACTGTCAAGGGGTTCCCATTATAACCCAACCGCGTAAGGAACGCAAAATCAAGGAACATAATACCGGTATGACGGAAACTAGGGCGGCAAGAGTGGAACAAAACACCAGGCATAAGGCCGAGCCTTCCACCCTTTACCAAGTATATAGATGCATTAAAGTAAACAAGATATAATAGTGATATCCCAACAATAAACATGTTCCAACAAGGAACAAACTCCAATCTTCACCTGCAACTAGCAACGCTATAAGAGGGGCTGAGCAAAGCGGTAACATAGCCAAACAACGGTTTGCTAGGACAAGGTGGGTTAGAGGTTTGACATGGCAATATGGGAGGCATGATAAAGCATGGTAGGTATCGCGCATAGGCATAGCAATAGAGCGAGCAACTAGCAAGCAAAGATAGAAGTGATTTCGAGGGTATGGTCATCTTGCCTGCAAAGTTCTCCGAGTTGATGTAAAGCTTGATCCTCGTAAGCGTACTCAACGGGTTCCTCGATCACGTACTCGTCTCCGGCTCTACCCAAAGCAAGAACACAATCAAAGGGAACCACGATCAACCACGGTGCAATGCGCAAGCAACATGATGCAAAA
This sequence comes from Triticum urartu, assembly GCF_003073215.2. Classification (NCBI taxonomy): domain Eukaryota; kingdom Viridiplantae; phylum Streptophyta; class Magnoliopsida; order Poales; family Poaceae; genus Triticum; species Triticum urartu. The sequence continues at coordinate 9,781 of NW_024112702.1, read as the reverse complement.
CATGGCATGATATGCGGGATGTGATATGCAATGCATATGCGGTTTCAGGAAAAGATTGAACCAGGCCTCAACTTGGCAAACCAAGAGCGCCGCTGGAAAGATGAGTTGATTTCGGTCGAAATCGATATAAAGATCACCGGAATCGGATGCACGGTTTGCAAATGGCAAGCAAAACAATAATGGCACCAATCTGATTAACAGCACGATGCCATCTAAATGCACAAAAAATAAGCTACTGCACTCTAACATAGCAACAAAGCACATGGCAGTGATCCACTCAAGATGCTTGACAAAAGATGAACACTGAGCTACGACTAAATCACACAATAGCAGGTTCAAACAAGCATGGCAAAAGTGCAAAAGATATCAGGTTCACAGACTTAGTGAAAATAACAACATGTCAGGATTTAACATCAGGAAGCAATGTTTAGAGCAAGATAACAACATGCTACAAGAACATATCATGGCAAAGAAGGCATGGCATGAAACTACTCAAAGCATAAAAAACCCCCTTTACTGACCATAAGCCAAAAGGGATAAGAAAATACAATGGCACCCATAAACATAGCAAGTTTCGTTAACAGATTCAGACTTAGCAGAAAACTGCATGGCAAAAACAGAGTTACGTAGGCATGTTTGCGAGCTCGATGCACTCACCACAAGGCATTGCATGACAAACTAAGCATACACCCAGCAAGAAGACATGATCATAGCTAACCATGGCAAGAACATCTCATATCATGCATGGATCAACTACAACAACCTCGGCAAAATTGATTAACACGTAAACAATCTGCCAGGAACATTTTATAGCAAAAGTAGAGCAAGATTGAGTCATGCTAGGGTACTCCATAATTGCAAACAAAGACATGGATGGATAGAACATAACAATATCTCAAAATCATCCTTACTGAACATGCTCAAAAGAGGCATGGATCACTCTGTAGCAACATGAATACATGGCATAAAAATAACATCAGGGAAATGACTTAGAAGAATTCTAAGTCCCTGAAATCAGCAACATCACGAGAGCTACTTTGCATGCTTGTGCTAGTCACCACACAGATCACAAAAATACATGGCATACACCCCTGTAAAGATGGCATGGCATAGCCCAAAACACATGTAGGGCTCAAGTTCATAGGAGGCACACATTACATGGCAAAAATGACAAATGTCCATAATCTGTTAAGAAACAGAAACTAACATTACATAGCACTCTTGCAAACATTTAGGGCATCAAGATGAACTCAAATCAACATGGTGCAATGGAATGAAATGAAAGGCACATCCAGACGAACAATTTGATATGCTACACGCCCAAAACGGAGCTACGGATGCAAAGATATGACATATGGAATGGATAACAAGACTTAAAATATTTAGGGGGTCAACCTGCTCAGACGCAGATCTGGATCGGGGCGTCACCGGATACGGGGAAGAATATGGCGGCCGGTGGGGCTCGGGGCGCGGGGAGGCCGGGGAGGCGCGCCGGGCGCGGGACCCGAGGGGGGCGGCGAGGGGCGCGGGCCCGGGGCGGCGAGGACGACGCTCGGCGCGGGCGCATGGGGCGGCTCCGGCCGCCGGGGACGCGTGGCGCGCGTGGAGACAGGTGGCGCCGGTCGCCCGGAAGACGAGCGGGCGGCGGCGATGCTCTCCGCGATGGGGTCGTAGCACGCGGCGGAGAGGGCGGCGCGCGCGCGGGCCTGGGGGGGGCGACCCGGGCTCGGGCGGGCCGGCGGCGATGTGGGCGCGGGCTGCCCATGTGGCGGCTCGCGATTGGACAAGGGCGGCGGTGCAGACGCGTCCGGCGCCGGGCGGACGTGTCCGGCGCGGAGGAAGGGGAGACTAGGGTTAGGGGTGGATTTGATCCGAGATTTGGGGGAGGCACCTATTTATACATAGAAGGAGCTAGGAGGCTCCAAATGGAGTGCGGTTTTCGGCCACGCGATCGTGATCGAACGACCGAGATGATGGAGGGGGTTTAGCTGGGTTTTGGGCCACTTTGGAGAGGTGTTGGGCTGCAACACACACGAGGCCTTTACGGTTCCTCGGTTAACCGTTGGAGTATCAAACGAAGTCCAAATGGCACGAAACTTGACAGGCGGTCTACCGGTAGTATACCAAGGCCGCTTGGCAAGTCTCGGTCCAATCCGAGAACGTTTAACACCCGCACACGAAAAGAGGCAAAAGGGGACGGAGGACATAGGAGTGCCGGAATGCAAAACGGACAACGGGGAAAATGCTCGGATGCATGAGACGAACACGTATGCAATGCGATGCACATGATGACATGATATGAGATGCATGACAAGGACAAAAGCAAAACAAAGACAACACCCAACCACGAGGGAATATCATAACTTAGTGCCGAAAATGGCAAGAGTTGGAATACAAATATGGCAAGTTACATACGGGGCGTTACATGACATCGTCCTTAGAACAAACTCTGGGCAAATTATTTTTCGGCACGCAAGTTTTGCCGAAAAACAGGGGGGCATGTGTTGACATCAAATTTTGGCACGGTCAAGAACTTAATTAATATGGCCTCAAATGGAGAAGTGATCTACATAAAAAAGTTTCGTATTGTTGATATGAACATCTTTGAAGTTTGGGCCATCGCCACCCGTCTCATCTCGAAGGCCGAAGTTGTGTTCGAAATACTGAGATTTTGTATTCAGAACACTATTCGGCTCATTACACCCCCAAGACCGCCTCCTATGGAAAAGTGATCTACATGGATTGTCTTCGTCTCGTTGAAGCGATCGATTTTGATATAAAAATCGTTCCAATCCAAGTCCGTATGAAAAAGTTAGAGCCATTGTTATGCAGCTCTGTCAAGAGGCAGAAAATGGCGCGCCCCACAAGACGCCATGTCTGATGGTAGCGCGAGTATAGCCCTTTGCGCGAGGTAGCGCGAATAATAGCCTATTTTGCACGAGAATTTGACCCTCAGATGACCTCTGATCAAAAAACGTTCAACATGAAAGTTGTCGTCTCGTCGAAATCAAGATTGCTTTTGGACTCGTTTCCATCCGAGGTCGTTTACCACCACAAAAAGACCCGCAAGGTAGCCAGTTTAAACCGAACAGTTTTGGAAAGTTCGGATAAAACCAATCCGAATTTGACTAGGGTTTTGGACGTGAATCCAAGCCTTTTCCTTCGCACGGAAGTCCAGCCGCCTCTTATATACCTAAGGGGTGACGGCCGATTGAACAACACACAATCGATCAATCATCTACCACTTTTTACCTTTACCTTTATCTCTCCTTGCTTCTTCTTCTGTTCGTTCTTCTTTTGCAGGGTGGCGAACCTCGAGGCCCTAGGGGCGATCAGGTCGACCTAGGGCAGCCCATAGCCGCCGCGCCCTGACGGGGTCCCTCGGGTGTGGGGTTTCGGGTCCTCAAAAGCACCCGCCGGATTGCTTGCGTACTGCGCTTCCGGACGGGTCTCCTTCGACGTGAGCTACAGTGCATCACCCTCGGTGTTGGAGGTACACAGCGACGTGTTCGTGTGTGAACAAAAAGCAGCGAAGAATAGAAGTTTGCTTGGCTGGCAGTCCAGAAGTGCTTCCTTCTAAGACGAGCAGAGTCATAGGGGTTGTAGTCCGTGAAGAAAACATGCTCGTGGAAGAAGTCATCAGCCTTGAATTTTTGCTTCTTTGAGAAAGGACCTTTGGCTTGGTGAGGAGTGTCAGTCAATTGCATCACACCTGAGGAATCGCAATCTCAGGATCCGCAGGCTGAGGAATTTCAGTTTTTCTTCAGTGGCAGCCTGGGTCTTAATCTCCAGGAGCAATGTCATCAGCACTAGTGGATGGAATCTCTTCAGGGATGGACGGAGTGGGGTGTGGTTCTTCAAACCCATTTGAACTTCAGTAGTCACTGGGGACTGAGGAATTTGTTGCAGAGGAGTGAACAAAGGAGAAAATCGGGTGCTGACTTTCCCAAAAGCCATCATTCAGTACTGGCGTTGTGCACCCAATGTCCACATCCTCATCTTCTCCACTCATTTCTTCAACGACCGGCCTCTTCAGCAGTAAACTGAGGCATGGGTGATGAAACAACCGGGGTTGAAGGGATTGCATCCACTTCAATTTCTTCATCCAACTGTCTGAAGAAGAGCAGAAGGAATGTCTTCATGGATCCGCTTGGGATCACGTATTCTTCATCAAAAGGAACGAGTTCCTTTGATGGCATGCTTGAGACTGAACAACATCAATCAGATTTTCAAATGAGCTGGTCAATTTCTTCATCTTCTTCGGAGCTGAAGAGTCTGATGAAGTTGATGCTTTCCTTTTCTTCACAGCTGCACGCTCCGCAGCCTTGGTCTTCTTCGCTTCTGATGCAGAAGGAAGAATTGGACTTGGTGCAGGTGCAGGAGGAGCAGAGAAATTGGTTCCGTTTCTTCAGGCACAACTGATGCAGTTGCCCTGGCATAGATTTTTCTTCAGGCACATCGTTGAAGCTTCAGCTATCCTGCAAGTTTCTTCAGGCGCAACACTAGTGGTTGCCCTGGCAGTTTCATCAGCGGCTGGAATGCAGTCATCAGCCCTGGTACTAGCATTTTCTTCAGCAGCCTGATTGTCATCAGCGGTGCTGGCATTTTCTTCAGTAGGCTGAGCAGATGCTTCAGCCTGAGGAATTTCTTGTTGCGTTGGGTGCAACATTGGTAGTGAATTTTTCAGCTAACTTTACAAACCCGACTTTGGCTCCAAGCCAATCTGCATGGTACGCGTCAAATTCATCACTGAGGTTTTTGATCTCCGTCTGAGCAGCAATGAGTTCATCAGTGGTCATTTTCACGAATGTTTTTCTTCAGAAGCGCTCCTTCTTGTACTGCGCTTTCTTCAGCTTCCTGCCTTCTCAAACTTCCATTTCTCTCCATCAATGAAGGCAGTCACACATGACTTTGACCAGGAGTGAGGTTCATCTCAGGCAGAGGTGTGTTGGGGTCCTTGTGCCACAAGTCGATGAAGTCGAGGATCAACTTTGGATCCAGCATCAATGGCACATTACTGCCTTTGGCTCTAGCGGCCCTGTGCTGCCTGTATCTCTGATGATTTAGCGAGTTCTTCATCATCAGCTTCGTCCATCAGGACGGTACTTGAAGGCAACCTGCTTCTTTTGAGGACTTGGTCTAGTGCCTCGTCCTGCAGTGGCCTTGGTCTTCAGCAGAGTGGGGCCAGATTGAAGAGTGCAGAGGAGCTGATGAACTTGCAGAGGCTCCTGAGGCAATAGAGATGCCTGTTGTCCTTTGGCACGAGGCGAGATGCGCAGGTGCTGAGGACTTTGAAGGAGGAGCTGAGGATTTTGTAACTTGAGAACTGGGGCGGCTTGAGGAATTGGCCGTGAGGGCTTAGCAGCAGTTGGCCATGAGGGCATTGCAGAGGAGCTTGGCTATGAGGGCATTGAAGAAGAAGGAGGCACTGGGCTTGTGTGCAGGCTTCTTAGGCATGGCCTTCTTCGGCTTGCTAGCAGAGGCCTCAGTAGTGGCAGCAGCAGCAAAGTCTTCATTGAATTTCCTCACTGCTTCTTTTGCTACTCTGGCCAACTTAGCTTGACGCTTGGCCCATTCATCAGGATAGTCCTCACCATGCTTGAGGCTAGTGGGATCAGCTTCTTGGCCAGGTGCCAATGGAGGTCTTGGGTAAGGAGGGTGAAGAGCGAATTTCTTCATATATTTGGTGACATACATGTACTCTCCATTCCCTTGCCCATCTCCTCTCTATCCTTTGATCGCACTTGCGCTGATTTTTGTCCTCCTTCATGTGTGGCCTCATCAGGAGTGCAATAATCCTTGTAAATGTCATCAGGGATCTCAAAAGCTGTGTTGACCTCCAGTTTCTTTCCTCCCTTCTGAGGTTTCTTTCCGTCAGCCATTTTCTTCAGCTTGAGGATTTTGAACAGTTGAATTCTCTGAAGAGGTATGCAAGTTTTTCTTCGAGGAACGCTGCAAATGAGTTAAGTTGATGAGAACCTAGTGATTCAGCGCAGACATGTACCTGTGAACATAGTATAGGTGCGAAGAATTTGGAGAGGTCATATGCGTTCTCAGAAGTTTTTGCAAAAAAACAAGTTTGAGGAATTTGACCGGATGAGTCTTGAGGAATTTCACTAAGCGTTCTTTGACTTAGGTTCCAGAGTTGTACAGATTTGAAAATCCACACAATTGAGGAATCTTGAAGAAAAATGTTGCTTAGAGAAACAGATCAAGAGCAGATGATATGTGAGGTGTTTAGTGTGTGAAGATTTGAGGAATAAACACCTTTTGAAGATTTGAAGAAAATATCAGAATCAACAAGGGCAGTAAAAGTAACTTTTAATTACCCTTGACGAAGAACACGATGAACTGTGAAGTAGATTTAAAGCTCGTCAGTTCAGATCTTCCACGCCCTAACTTGGCTGAGGAAGACAACTACGGCGGCGGCAAGTGAAGAAATCCGCAGCCGGCGTGAGTACGGCGGCGACGAGGTCGAGGCAGTGAAGCTCTTCCTCACGGCGACGATGGAAGTAGCGACGGCGCTAGGGTTTGAGAGCTCGAGCGAGGGAGTGAGGTCGAGCGGAGTAAAACAAAGTGAGGAAGGGAGGGGGTATTTATAGCCGAAGTGAAAAATGCTCGCCTCGAGGAAATTGGACGAACGTGCCCCTGACCCTTCTCATTCGCGTGACATGTGTCACCCATGTACATAGAGGTGACGATCGTGGGCGAATAGAATAATATATCACGGAAGTGGAATGGTTTGAGCGGCAAAAGCCGAAAATTCGGATAGGATAAGTTTAAAGTTTTGTTCGCAATTTCTTCAATTGATAAGGACATTGTGAGCCGTTAGATGCAACATGGATGGCTAGAAGGGCTTCTTCAACCTCAGAAATTGATGCACTGTTCATCTTCTCAGCCCACCACACGCCTAACCGCTTGCCGCTGCCGCCCCGCCCTCCATGAACCGCCTGCCACTGCCACCCACCCCCGCCATCTTTTAACCCCGGGCATGATCCATTTTTTCCGCGGAACTGCATTCCACACCCAACACTCATAAGATAGATCATGGGCACCCTGCCACCCTAATATAGATACTGGGGTAGCTTCTCTGCGTCTTCTTCCTTCGCTCCGTCGAACTTCTTTCACAAATCGACTGACCCAAATTATACTACTAGTACGAACGTATTAAGTACAGTAGGAACACGAAGATACGAGCAGTAGTACCAACTGCAAGAAGAACAGTAGTAAGACATAGTACTAGTACTACTGTATGTACTAAAGAGTTCAAATAATGAGAAAGAACATAAACATAGTTCTGCTGGGCTCAGCACAACACACCCTGAAATAAAACTAAGCAACTAGTCCGCTTGACACTGCAGTAGAACCAGCATGAGCGACGGCACTGCCACCTTACTCGGAGTCCGAGTCCACGTCCTCGACTTCGTCCTCGTCCCTCTTCCTCTTCCTCTTCGCCGACGCTTCTTTGCTTGAACGGACACTGCTGCTTCTTCATCCAACCCTTGTAGATATTTAAAAAGGTAGGCATCCATTGCTGCATATAGGATGTGATCTTCATCTATTGTCTTCGACTCCCATGCATGATGAAACTTGTGGTGAGGTTTCTTCAGTTTAGCATACGAAGGATCTATCATGGCTGCTTCCAGGGTCAACATTGAAGGCTGAGAGGAGGTATAACATAACACCCACGATGCGGCTATATCTCCCATGTGTCGAGGCACGACTTAGAGGCATAACCGCATGGTGGTTTAGTCGCAAGTGGGGTAATCTTCACACAATCCCATGTACTGAATAAGAAAGGGATAAAGAGTTGGCTTACAATCGCCACTTCACACAAATACAAGTTAAACATACAACATCCAAGTACAATCAAGGTCCGACTACGGAACCAAAATAAAAGAAGACAACCCCAAATGCTAGATCCCCGATCGTCCCAACTGGGCACCACTACTGATCACCAAAAAGACACAAAACAGACGAACAAGATCTTCATCGAGCTCCCACTTGAGCTCGGTTGCGTCACCTGCACTGGTATCATCGGCACCTAACTGTTTGGAAGTATCCGTGAGTCACGAGGACTCAGCAATCTCACACCCGCGAGATCAAGACTATTTAAGCTTATGGGTAGGAAGGTAATGAGGTGGAGCTGCACAAGCACTAGCATATATGGTGGCTAACATACGCAAATAAGCGAGAAGAGAAGCAAGCGGTCGTGAACTAGAAGTGATCAAGAAGTGATCCTGAAACTACTTACGCACAACATAACACAAGAACCGTGTTCACTTCCCGGACTCCGGCCGAGAAAGACCATCACGGCTACACACGGTTGATGCATTTTAATTAAGTCAAGTCAAGTTCTCTACAACCGGACATTAACAAATTCCCATCTGCCACATAACCGCGGGCACGGCTTTCGAAAGTTTATAACCCCACAGGGGTTGGTCCCAGCTTAGCCCATCACAAGCTCTCACGTTCAACGAAGGATATTCCTTCTCCCGGGAAAGACCTGATCAATCTCGGAATCCCGGTTACAAGACATTTCACAATGGTAAAACAAGACCAGCAAAGCCACCCGATGTGCACAATCCCGATAGGAGTCGCACGTATCTCGTTCTCAGGGCAACACTGGATGAGACTAGCTATGAGTAAAACCAGCTATCAAGTTTCCCCGAGGTGGCCCCGCAGGCAGATCGGTTCAGACCAACACTTAGAGAAGCACTCGCCTGGGGGGGGGGGGTTAAAATAAAGATGACCCTCGGGTTGGCCGACCCAAGGGAAAGGTATAGGTTGTTAGGCAAATGTAAAACCAAGGTTGGGCCTTGCTGGAGGAGTTTTATTCAAAGCGAACTGTCAAGGGGTTCCCATAACACCCAACCACGTAAGGAACGCAAAATCAAGGAACATAACACCGGTATGACGGAAACTAGGGCGGCAAGAGTGGAACAAAACACCAGGCATAAGGCCGAGCCTTCCACCCTTTACCAAGTATATAGATGCATTAATTAAAATAAGAGATATTGTGATATCCCAACATATCCATGGAACAAACTTCAGCTTCACCTGCAACTAACAACGCTATAAGAGGGGCTGAGCAAGAGAGGTAACATAGCCAAACAACGATTTGCTAGGAAGGCGGGTTAGAGGCTTGACATGGAAATATGGGAGGCATGATATAATAAGTGGTAGGTAGCACGGCATAGCGATAGAACGAACAACTAGCAAGCAAAGATAGAAGTGATTTCGAGGGTATGGTCATCTTGCGTGAGATCCCGCAAGGAAGAAGAACGAGTCCATGAAGAAGACAAACGGACGTAGTCGAACGAATCCTCACAACTCCAGAATGAAACCGAAGCCAACGAGAGAAGCAACCCGGAAAGAAGCAAGCAACATAGTAAACAACCATCACATAAACAAGGCATGATGCACAATCAAGTATGATGCATGTCCGGTTTAAAGAGGCATGGCATGGCAAAGTGCAACAAACAATACTACAAATTAAGTGGAGATCAATATGCAACGAGTTGCATATTGACGTAGTTCTCTCCCGGTTATGTACCCAACAAAATTAAATGTTATTAAACATGGCAAGGGGTGAAGCATAAGACAACTACCTATCTAGACAAGTTTAAATTAGGCCGGAACAACAAACAACAATTCCGGAAAATCCCCATGTGAAAATTATGGATTTGGTACTTTTTCGCCCTATACACAATTTTAGAGTTATTAAACATGCAAGGTAAAGCCACCATGTTAAACTAGGCATTTACTACCCCATTTACCT
>NW_024112701.1:0-9164 GCF_003073215.2 Triticum urartu | reverse complement strand
GAGTGGAACAAAACACTAGGCGAGAGGCCGAGCCTTCCACCCTTTACCAAGTATATAGATGCATTAAGATTACATGGCAATATAATGATATCCCAACAAGTAAATAAATGTTCCAACAAGGAACGACCTTCAATCTTCACCTGCAACTAGCAACGCTATAAGAGGGGCTGAGCAAAGCGGTAACATAGCCAATCAACGGTTTGCTAGGACAAGCTGGGTTAGAGGTTTGACATGGCAATTTGGGAGGCTTGAAAGCAAGTGGTAGGCATCGTAGCAATGGCATAGCAAAAGAGCGAGCAATCTAGCATAGCAAAGATAGTAGTGATTTCGAGGGTATGATCATCTTGCCTGCACAGTTGTCAGAGTTGACTGGATCCTCGAAAGCAAACTCAACAGGCTCCTCGTTAGTGAACTCGTCTCCCGTCTCTACCCAAACAAGAAAACAAGCAGCAAGGATACAATCAACCACGTGCAAGGATCAAACAAGATGGTGCAAAGATGATATGCTATGCGGGATGCGATGCGGGATGCATATGCAAGATGTGACAAGGAAATGCAAGAACCTGGCCTAAACATGGAAATCCAAGTGTGCCACTGGAAAGATGAGATGAAATCGCTTGAAAACGATATAAAGAACGCCGGAATCAGAGTTACGGTTTGGAAATGGCAAGCGATTCAAATATGACACCGGTGTGCGATTTACAGTAAGTAGCCATCTAAATGCAATGAGATGAACATGTTACAGCACCCAAACATGACAAAAAAATACGTGGAAGGGATGCATTCAAGATGCTTAACAAAAGTCTAGCACTGAGCTACGACCAATTCATCCATTAACAGGTTCAAACAAGCATGGCAAAAATGCATATGACAAACAGATCTCAGACTTAGTGAAATTAACACTTGTCTGGAATTTCAGATCAGGTAGCCCTCTTCGGAGCAACAAAACTATATGCTACAGGACCTGAACATGGCAAAGTAAAGCATGGCATGGAGCTACTCAAAGAGCTTAACAAAACTCCCTTAGTGACCTTGAGCCAAAAGGGATCAGAAAATACAATTGCAAGCATGTGAACATAGCAAAAACATAATCAGTTTTCAGACTTGGTGAAAACTGGCACATGCTGAAACAGAACTCAAGTAGGCATGTTTACGAGCTCGATGCACTCACTACGGTGCAAGTCATGATAAGCTAAGCATACATCTATCAAGAACACACAAAATGCAAGCTAGAAATGGCAAGAACAATAGCATAGCATGCACGGATCAACTACAACATCATCGGCAAAATTGCAAACAAGTTGGCAATCTGCCCAGATTCACAAAGTAGCAAAAGTAGAGCTCGATTGACTCAATCTAGGGTGCTCCATAATTGCAAAAAAAATACATGGATGGATAGAGCACTACAAGATTAACCAAACATCCTTACTGATCATCCTCAAAAGAGGCACGGATCACTAGGAAACAACATGAACATATGGCCATATGAGATAAACAGCTCAAGGACTTAGTAGAAATGCTAAGTCCCTGAAAACAGAATTAGCAAGTGCAGCACTTTGCAAGCTTGCACAAGTCACCACACACATCACAAAAATACATGGGTTGCACCTCTTGAAAGATGACAAAACCTTTAACAAAACATATATAGAGCATCAGGGCATATCATGCACACATTAATCATGGCAAAAATGACAAAAACCTAAATGGAGCAGCAGATCTGACAATCATCTCAAGTAGCCCTCTTCTAACAGCATTTCGGGAATCAAGATGAACTCAAATGAAAATGATGCAATGGAATGTAATGATGTACTCTCTGAGATGAACATTTTGATATGCTATAAGCATGAATCGGAGTTACGGATGCAAAGTTACGGAGCTACGAACAAGAGCACTTGGATCTGGAATTTCGGGACTTAGACGAAAAAATCACCCCGAGATCTAGGGTCTGACCCGGCGCGGAAATCGAGGCGGAGTCGGGGCACTGTTCACCGGCGGGCTCGGTCGGCGGGAGAGGAAGAAGAGGCGAGTCCGGCCGAGGAGGCGGCGCGGTGCGGCGGCGCTCGCCGACGACGAGGCAGCGCGGGGACGAGGCGGCGGGGCGCGGCGAAGGCGGCGCGGCGCGGGCGACGCGAGGAGGCGGCGAGGCGGCGGCTTCACCGGAGATGGCGCACGGCAGCGGGGCGGCCGGCGACAGGGAAGGCGCGGGCGGGCGAGGGAGACGAGGCCCGGACGGCGACGGCGGATGTCCGGGCCGCGGGGGCCGGCGACGGGCCGAGCGGGCCCGCGCGGGGTGCGGCGGCGATGTGGTCCGGGGGCGCCACGTGGCGGCTCCCGGTTGGCGGCGGCGGATGTCCGGCGCGGGGCGTACAATGTCCGTCGGCGGCGGGGTGGAAATTTAGGGTTTCGGGGAGAGGAGATCCGCGAATTTGGAGGGGGGTGTTTAAATAGGCATAGGAGGAGCTAGGAGAGTCCAAATGAGGTGCGGTTTTCGGCCACGCGATCGTGATCGAATGATCTAGATGATGGAGCAGGTTTAGGTGGGTTTTGGGCCAAATTGGAGGGGTGTTGGGCTGCAACACACACGAGGCCTTTTCGGTCCCTCGGTTAACCGTTGGAGTATCAAACGAAGTCCAAATGATACGAAACTTGACAGGCGGTCTACCGGTAGTAAACCAAGGCCGCTTGGCATGTCTCGGTCCAATCCGGAAACGTTTAATCCCCACACACCAAAGAAAGCTAGAAATGACCACCGGAGGAGAACGAAGCACCGGAATGCAAAACGGACAATGGGGAAAATGCTCGAATGCATCAGACGAATACGTATGCGAATGCAATGCACATGATGACATGATATGAGATGCATGACAATGACAACAACACACGAAGACAAAAACCCGAACCCAAGAAAATAAATTAACTTAATGCCGGAAACGGCAAGAGTTGGAAGTACAAATTGGGAAAGTTACATCCGGGGTGTTACAACACTCCACCACTATGAAAGGATCTCGTCCTGAGATCTAGGACTGAAAGAACGCCGGGTACTCAGAACGGAGGTGATCCTCGCGTTCCCAGGTAGCTTCACGGTCGAAATGGTGTGACCACTTGACTTTGAGAAATTTGATTGACTTGTTGCGAGTCTTGCGTTCAGTCTCTTCAAGAATAGCAACTAGGTGCTCACGATAAGAGAGATCTTCTTGGAGCTCAATGTCCTCGAAGTTGACGGTGCGGTCAGGAGTCTTGAAGCACTTTCGAAGCTGAGAGACATGGAACATGTCATGAACATTTGCAAAGTTTGAAGGAAGCTCGAGTTGATAGGCGAGGTCGCCTCTCTTGCTGACAATCTTGAAAGGTCCCACGTATCTAGGGGCAAGCTTCGCTTTGATACCGAAGCGACGAGTACCTTTCATAGGAGAGACGCGGAGGTAAATATGATCTCCGATCTTGAAAGCCAAATCACGGTGCTTACTATCATAGTAGCTCTTCTGGCGGGATTGGGCTGCTTTGAGATTATCACGAATGACTTTGCACATTTCTTCTGCCTCTGTGATTAAGTCATTACCCAAAAGCTGACGTTCACCGGTTTCAGACTAGTTGAGAGGGGTACGGCACTTCCTGCCATACAGAATTTCAAATGGGGCCTTGCCCGAACTTGCTTGAAAACTGTTGTTGTAGGAGAATTCAGCATAAGGAAGACAATCCTCCCATTTCATGCCGAAGGAGATCACACAAGCCCTGAGCATATCTTCAAGAATCTGGTTGACACGCTCGACTTGACCGCTAGTTTGAGGATGGAAAGTAGTGCTGAAGCGTATGTTGGTGCCCATGGCCTTCTGAAAAGAATCCCAAAACTTTGAGGTAAAGATGCTGCCACGGTCTGAAGAGATCACTTGTGGAATACCATGTAGAGAGACAATACGAGAGGTATAGAGTTCCGCCAATTGAGCTGCAGTGATCGACTCTTTGATAGGCAGAAAATGAGCCACTTTGGTGAGTTTGTCGATGACAACGAATATAGCATCATTGCCACGCTTGGACTTTGGAAACCCAGTCATGAAGTCCATTTCAATGTGGTCAAACTTCCATTCTGGAATGGCAAGAGGTTGGAGGAGACCAGCTGGCCTTTGGTGTTCTTCCTTCACTCTTCTGCAGACATCACATTCATTCACGAATTGAGCGATCTCGCGCTTCATTCGAGTCCACCAATAAGCTTGCTTGAGGTCCTGATACATCTTCGTGCTCCCAGGGTGGATGGAGAGGAGAGAATTGTGAGCCTCATTCATGATCACTTTACGAAGGTCACCTTTGGGTACAACAATATGATCCTCGAAGAAGAGAGTATCCTTGTCATCAAGGCGGTAGCACTTGTACTTGGGTTGACTCTTGGCAATCCCAATCTTCACCTTTTTCACCATAGCATCAAGAAGCTGGGCTTGGCGAATCTGGTCTTCCAAGGTAGGAGAGACTTGAAGGTTGGCGAGGAAACCTTGAGGAACAACTTGCAGGTTAAGTTTGTGGAAAGCTTCACAAAGCTCAGGTTGATAAGGCTTAAGAATTAGACTGTTGCAGTAAGCTTTCCTACTCAATGCGTCAGCAATCACATTGGCCTTGCCTGGAGTATACTCGATACTCGGATTATACTCTTGAATCATTTTGACCCATCGAGTTTGTCTGAGGTTGAGATTAGGCTGAGTGAAGATGTACTTGAGACTCTTGTGATCAGTGAAAATGTCCATTTTTCTTCCCAATAGAAGATGTCTCCAAGTCAAAAGAGCATGCACAACTGCCGCCAACTCGAGATCATGAGTGGGGTAGTTCTTCTCATTAGGCTTCAACTGGCAAGAGGTATAAGCAACAACTTTCTTCTCTTGCATCAATACTGCGCCAAGACCTTGGAGAGAGGCATCACAAAAGACCTCGTACGGCTTGGATTCATCAGGCGGAGTCAGAATTGGAGCAGTGATCAATTTCTCTTTCAAAGTGTTGAAAGCAATATCACACTCCGGAGACCAAACGTACTTGACGTGCTTCTGGAGAAGATTTGAGAGAGGCTTCGCGATCTTAGAAAAGTTTTCAACGAATCTTCGGCAATAGCTTGCGAGACCGAGGAAGCTACGGAGTTGCTTCACATTCTGAGGAGGTTCCCAATTCACAATTGCAGACACCTTCTCAGGATTCACGGCAATGCCCTCGGCAGAGATGATATGACCAAGATAAAGAACCTCATCGAGCCAAAATTCACACTTGGAGAACTTGGCGTAGAACTGATGTTCCCTCAACTTATCGAGAACCAAACGCAAGTGCTTGGCATGATCTTCCTTGTTCTTCGAGAAAACCAGAATGTCGTCGAGATAGACCAAAACGAAGTAATTGGTGTAGGCGTTGAAGATGAAGTTCATCATGCGATAGAACGTCGGAGGAGAGTTGACGAGGCCAAAAGACATGACATTGTATTCATATGAACCAAAGCTTGTCCTGAAAGCCATCTTGGGAATATCTTGCTCACGGATTCGAATCTGATGATAACCCATACGGAGATCAAGCTTGGAGAAAACTTGGGCACCTTTGAGTTGTTCGAACAGCTCGTTGATGTTGGGAAGTGGATATTTGTTCTTGATGGTCTTCTTGTTCACTGGACGGTAATCAACACAAAGTCGGTCCATTCCATCCTTCTTCTTCACAAAAAGAACACCACAACCCCACGGAGAAGAACTAGGTCGGATGAGACCCATTTTCTCTTGAATATCGAGTTGCTTCTTCAGCTCCTTCAACTCTTCAGGTCCGAGCTTGTAAGGACGCTTGCACACAGGTTTCGTGCCGGGCTCAAGATCAATAATGAATTCAACTGGCCGGTGCGGAGGTATTCCTGCGAGCTCTTCTGGAAAGACGTCTTGATATTCGCAAACGACTGGAATTTGCGAGATGGCATCCAATTCACCCTTCTCATTGAGAGAAAACAGACGGATGGTATTATCCCGAGCGGCAAAGACAATTACATCCTCAGACGAATGAGTCAATTGAATCTGCCTGGCAGCACAATCAAGATCAGATCAGTGCTTGGAAAGCCAATCCATTCCGAGAATAAGATCAATATCCGAGTCGCCCAGAACAATAGAAGAAGCTAGAAATTTGTAGTCGCCCAACGTGATAGTAATATCCGGGACGCAGAAATTGGCTGTCATTTGTTTGCCCGGTGACACAATTTGCAAGGAACTTTGCAGATACTGATAATCGCACTCATACTTTGATGCAAAAGGTTGGAAATGAAACAATGCGATGCACCAGTGTCAAAAAGAACTTTTGCAGGGATATCATTAACAGGAAGGTTACCCATGATCACATCTGACGAGTTCTCTGCCTGGGTTGCATTCATCAAATTGACCTTGGCATGCTTGGGGTTACGCTTGACCACAGCTGTACTTGCCGATCTCACAGGAGGAGGAGGAGGAAGACGCCTCTGGTTGAAACACTTGTTGGCATAGTGACCCTTCTGTTGGCACTTGTTGCACGTGACCTCTGAAAGCGGACGGTGATACGGAGCACTCGATCTTGGAGCTTCAGACGAAGTCTTGTTCTGAAAGCCAGGGTTGGGTGGGTGGGAAGAACCACTGCCACTTTTGCTCTTCTGCTGAAACGGCTGACGGAATGGAGGAGGAGGAAGCCAATACTTCTGCTGCTTGGCCACTTGAGTAGAGGAAGAAGGAGTAGCATCTCTGACTCGCTTCTTGGAAGCATCACACGTCAACTGAGCAGCCTCTTGCTTCAGTGCCATGTTGTAGAACTCATCGTACCTCAAGGGCTTGAAGAGAACAAGAGCTAGCTGAATTTCTTCTCTGAGACCACCTCTGAGCTGGTATATCATGCTCTTCTCATCAGGGACGTCCTTCTTGGCAAAGCGGGCGAGCTTCTGAAACAACTTGTTGTAGTCATAGACAGACAAAGAGCCTTGCTTCAGGTTGCGGAATTCCTCACGCTTGCTTTCAACCACGCTTTGGGGAATATGATGAGCTCAGAAATCTCAACGGAAATCATCCCAAGTGATAACACGTCCACCTCGGGAATCCTTGTGCTGCTGGAACCATTCTGCAGCTTGATCTTTGAGTTGAAAGGAAGCGAACTTAACAAAGTCCTCAGGCCTGACGTTACTGGACTCGAAATGCTTGCACAGATCCACTAGCCAATCATCAGCATCGGTTGCCTCAACACAATTGCTGAAAGTCTTTGGCCCGTTAGCAAGGAACTGGTTGAGTGAAGCAAAGTGATTCTGATTGTTGCCTTGATTCCCTTGGTTGCCTTGATTGCGCTCTTAAAGAATTTTCATGATCAACTGTGTGTTTGCATTGGTTGCGGCCATCACAGCTTGCCATGCCTCCGGAGGAGGTGGAGGTGGTGGCGGATTAGGATTCAGAGTCGTGTGCGTTTGAGGAGCCATCCTGAAGAGGTTGACCACCATTAGCACATTGACAGATAAATATTGAAGCTGAATCCAACGGAATGAAAATTGCAACATATAGTCTTCACATCCGAACAAAACGAATGAATGCATTCCTCTTGAAATGGTCACATATCCATAATTGAGAAGCCACGTAGAATTAAGGTAGAGAAATAAATCAACAAGGTACGGATCAAGAATGAATAATTGGTAAGAACTCCCAATCTCAAACCAATATCCGTGGAAGAAGAACTAGAGCTACTAGAATTCCCACCTATGAAACTCCCGAACTTTTCCGGTTATGCAATCAGGTGTTGGGGATACAGGGGAAGCATAATATCTCACCCAAATCTAGCAAATCCTACATCCAGCTGTATCCATCGTTCAACACATAACCAAGAAACCTTCGGAAACCATCTACCTCAACCTTCAAAAAGCATCTATTATACAAGTTATGGCGATACTCCCGAACTCCCGCCCCAGTACTGGGTGGCATCGAGGTTATCTCACCAACGAACTGCATAAAAGAGATTTTCGATGTCGGTGTACTAAACTCGGGTATTCCAGAACTGCAACGATAAAATTATGATGACAACACCTCAGAGCTCAACTCCCCAGGACACTTCCACTAAACCCCTGACAGGAGGCACCAAGACAATGTTCTCATCATAAAACCATCGGAATGATTCCAAGATACCCGCGTGATCCTAAAATTTTTTTAGTGAAATTTGAGAAGAGAAGAGTCAAAACTCTACGTCAGGATGCCTTACCAGAGCTTTGAGGAGACTGGGAAGTAAAAAAGAATTCCTAAACTCTCCGATATATAATTCCTAAATGACTAAAAACATTTTTCTAGACACAACTCGACCGCTAAAAACGATCAAGCAATGGGGCTCCTAAGGTCGGGAAAGCTCTGATTACCAACTTGTAACACCCTTGATGCGACTATATCTCCCACGTGTCGAGGCATGACTTAGAGGCATAATCGCATTGAAGGCATATGTCGCAAGTTAGGCAATCTTCACAACATCACATGTAATATAAATCATAAAGGGGAGATAACATAGTTGGCTTACACTCGCCACGTCAATCAAGTACATAAATAACATTACATCATCCAAACACTCATGGCCCGACTACGGCGCCAAAATAAAAGATAACCCAACATGCGACAACGGTCCCGTTCACCCCCAACTGGGCACCACTACTGATCATCAGGAAAGGAAACATAGTAACATTGAGAGTCCTCGTCGAACTCCCACTTGAGCTCATACGCGTCACCTGGAGCGGAATCATCAGGCCCTGCATCTGGTGTAATAGTAAACTGTGAGCCACAGGGGACTCAGCAATCTCGCACCCTCGCGATCAAGACTACTTAAGCTTAATAGGTATGGCAAGGTAATTATAAGTGGAGCTGCAGCAAGCGACTAGCAAATATGGTGGCTAACTTATTCGCAAAAGAGAGCGAGAAGAGGAGGCAAAGCGCGAGCGAGAAACTAGAGAGCAACCTACGCAAACATTACTCCAACACCGTGTCCACTTCCCGGACTCCGCCGAGAAGAGGCCATCACGGTAACACACTCAGTTGATTCATTTTAAATAAGTTAAGGTTTCAAGTTATCTACAACCGGACATTAACAAATTCCCATCTGCCCATAACCGCGGGCACGACTTTCGAAAGTTCAAATCCCTGCAGGGGAGTCCCAACTTAGCCCATGACAAGCTCTCACGGTCA
>NW_024112700.1:0-44497 GCF_003073215.2 Triticum urartu | reverse complement strand
GAAGTGCTGTCGGTTTTGTATATTATTTTGTCGGCATGTTTATTTGTACTGGTGGCGATCTTTGATGCCCAGTGTATGTAATCTGTTGTCTACTTCTGTTGTATTATCATAGTGGCGAACTTTGATGCCCAGTGGATGTAATATGCCGTAATTTCTTTATTCTATAGTCTAGGTTTTTTCTTATTCACGATGCTGCAGTTGTTTTACTGTATATATATCCTGTCTTCGCAGTAAATCAGCCAAACCATAAAATATGGTACATAATCGGGCCGTCATGCAAATTACTACATAATCGGTCCGTTAACAGGCCTAAATGTAAACTGGCCCACTAGTAGATTCGGGCTTTTAGTAGGCCGACTAAACCGTCGGCCCTATTTTCGCAAGAAAACTCAATGGGCTTTTAGGAGGCTGAAAAGTAGGTTGGGCCTGAAATGTGCCGAACTGCTCATGGGCCGGTAGCAGGCCGAAATAGACCCGGCCCATGATTGTGCCAATCACATCACAGGCCGTTACCATGCCAAAATTATCTCGGTCCTTGTTTGGCCCAATTAGATTATCGGCTGTGAGCAGGCCGGATGCAAACCGGGCCGTAGTTAGGCCCAACTATATGACGGGCTTTTAACAGGCTGAAATAAATATAGGCTGCTACCTCTTGAGCACTGCGACGGATTTCCCCGAAGAGGGGAGAATGATGCAGCAAAGTAGCGTAAGTATTTCCCTTAGTTTTTGAGAACCAAGGTATCAATCCAGTAGGAGGCTACGCGCGAGTCCCTCGTACCTACACAAAAACAATAGCTCAACGCAACCAACGCGCTTAGGGGTTGTCAATCCATTCACGGTCACTTACGAAAGTGAGATCTGATAGAGATGATAAATAATATTTTTGGTATTTTTGGTATAGAGATGCAAAGTAAAAAGTAAAAGCAAAGTAAAAGCAAAGCAATAATAAAGTAATGGAGATAGATATGATGAGAAAGAGACCCGATGCCATAGGTTTCACTAGTGTCTTCTCTCAAGAGCATAAGTATTCTATGGTGGGTGAACAAATTACTGTTGAGATATTGACAGAATTGAGCATAGTTATGAGAATATCTAGGTATGATCATGTATATAGGCATCACGTCCGAGACAAGTAGACCGAAACGATTCTGCATCTACTACTATTACTCCACTCATCGACCGTTATCCAGCATGCATCTAGAGTATTAAGTTAAAAACAGAGTAACGCCTTAAGCAAGATGACATGATGTAGAGGGATAGTTTCATGCAATATGATAAAAACCCCATCTTGTTATCCTCGATGGCAACGATACAATACGTGCCTTGCTGCCCCTTCTGTCACTGGGAAAGGACACCGCAAGATCGAACCCAAAGCTAAGCAGTTCTCCCATGGCAAGAACAACCAATCTAGTAGGCCAAACCAAACTGATAATTCGAAGAGACTTGCAAAGATAACCAATCATACATAAAAGAATTCAGAGAAGATTCAAATATTATGCATAGATAGACTGGATCATAAACCTACAGTTCATCGGTCTCAACAAACACACCGCAAAAACAAGATTACATCGAATAGATCTCTAGAAGAGAGGGGGAGAACATTGTATTGAGATCCAAAAAGAGAGAAGAAGCCATCTAGCTACTAACTATGGACCCGTAGGTCTGAAGTAAACTACTCACACTTTATCGGAGGGGCTTGGATGATGATGTAGAAGCCCTCCGTGATCGATGCCTGATACGTCTCCAACGTATCTATAATTTTTGATTGCTCCATGCTGTATTATCTACTGTTTTGGACTATATTGGGCTTTATTTTCCACTTTTATATTATTTTTGGGACTAACCTATTAACCGGAGGCCCAGCCCAGAATTGTTGTTTATTGCCTATTTCAGTGTTTCAAAGAAATAGAATATCAAACGGAGTCCAAATGGAATAAACCTTTCTGCAACATGATTTTCTTCCCGAATATGACCCAGGAGACTTGGACCCTACGCCAAGGAAGCTTCGAGGTGGGCACGAGGTAGGGGGGCACGCCCTATACCCCCAAGCGCGCCCCCACCCTCGTGGGCCCACGGAAGCTCCATCGACGTACTTCTTCGTCCTGTATATACCTACGTACCCCCAAACGAACAGGGACGGAGCCAAAAACCTAATTCCACCGCTGCAACTTTCTGTATCCACGAGATCCCATCTTGGGGCCTGTTCCGGAGCTCTGCCGGAGAGGGCCGTCATCACAGAGGGCTTCTACATCATCATAGCCTCTCCGATGAAGTGTGAGTAGTTTACCTCAGACCTTCGGG
The DNA here is from genome assembly GCF_003073215.2 of Triticum urartu. Taxonomy (NCBI): domain Eukaryota; kingdom Viridiplantae; phylum Streptophyta; class Magnoliopsida; order Poales; family Poaceae; genus Triticum; species Triticum urartu. The sequence goes on along the minus strand of NW_024112700.1, from coordinate 42,196 downwards.
TCCATAGTTATTAGCTAGATGGCTTCTTCTCTCTTTTTGGATCTCAATACAAAGTTCTCCCCCTCTCTCGTGGAGACCTATTCGATGTAATCTTCTTCTTTTTGCGGTGTGTTTGTTGAGACCAATGAATTGTGGGTTTATGATCAAGTCTATCTATGAATAATATTTGAATCTTCTCTGAATTCTTTTATGTATGATTGGTTATCTTTGCAAGTCTCTTCGAATTATCCGTTTGGTTTGTCCAACTAGATTGGTAGTTCTTGCCATGGGAGAAGTGCTCAGCTTTGGGTTCGATCTTGCGGTGTCCTTTCCCAGTGACAGAAGGGGCAGCAAGGCACGTATTGTATCGTTGCCATCGAGGATAACAAGATGGGGTTTTTATCATATTGCATGAAACTATCCCTCTACATCATGTCATCTTGCTTAAGGCGTTACTCTGTTTTTAACTTAATACTCTAGATGCATGCTGTATAGCGGTCGATGAGTGGAGTAATAGTAGTAGATGCAGAATCGTTTTGGTCTACTTGTCACAGACGTGATGCCTATATACATGATCATGCCTAGATATTCTCATAACTATGCTCAATTCTGTCAATTGCTCAACTGTAATTTGTTCACCCACCGTAGAATACTTATGCTCTTGAGAGAATCCACTAGTGAAACCTATGGCCCCCGGGTCTATTCTCATCATATCAATCTCCATCACTTTAATCTTGCTTTGCTTTTTTACTTTGCCTTTTACTTTTCACTTTGCATCTCTATACCAAAAATACCAAAAATATTATATCTATCAGATCTCACTCTTGTAAGTGACCGTGAAGGGATTGACAACCCCTAATCGCGTTGGTTGCGAGTAGCTATGGTTTTGTGCAGGTACGAGGGACTTGAGCGTGGCCTCCTACTGGATTGATACCTTGGTTCTCAAAAACTGAGGGAAATACTGACGCTACTCTGTTGCATCATCCTTTCCTCTTCGGGGAAATCCAACGCAAGCTCAAGAGGTAGCAAGAAGAATTTCTGGTGCCGTTGTCAGGGAGTCTATGCAAAAAGTCAACATACCAAGTACCCATCACAATCCCTATCTCTCGCATTACATTATTTGCCATTTGCCTCTCGTTTCCCTCTCCCCCACTTCACCCTTGCCGTTTTATTCGCCCTCTCTTTCCCAATCCCCTTCTCCTTCTCTGCTTCTCTTTTCTGTTTTCCTTTTTCTCGCTTGCCTTTTTGTTTGCCCGTGTGTTGGATTGCTTGTTTGTCATGATGGCTCAAGATACTACCAAATTGTGTGACTTCACCAATACCAATAATAATGATTTCCTTAGCACTCCGATTGCTCCTCTTGCCAATACTGAATCTTGTGAAATCAATACTGCTTTGTTGAATCTTGTTATGAAAGATCAATTCGCCGGCCTTCCTAGTGAAGATGCCGCTACTCATCTGAATAGCTTCGTTGATTTATGTGATATGCAAAACAAAAAAGATGTCGATAATGATGTCATTAAATTGAAGCTATTTCCTTTTTCTCTTAGAGATCATGCTAAAGCTTGGTTTTCGTCTTTGCCTAAAAATAGTATTGATTCTTGGAACAAGTGCAAACATGCTTTTATCTCTAAGTAGTTCCCTCCCGCTAGATCTCTCTTAGAAACGATATTATGAACTTTAAGCAACGTGATCATGAACATGTTGCACAAGCTTGGGAGAGAATGAAATTAATGATACGTAATTGCCCTACTCATGGTTTGAATTTGTGGATGATTATACAAAATTTTTATGCCGGATTGAATTTTGCTTCTAGAAATCTTTTAGATTCGGCCGCGGGAGGCACTTTTATGGAAATCACTTTAGGAGATGCTACTAAACTCCTAGATAATATTATGGTTAATTATTCTCAATGGCATACTGAAAGATCTTCTAATAAAAAAGTGCATGCGATAGAAGAAATCAATGTGTTGAGTGGAAAGATGGATGAACTTATGAAATTATTTGCTACTAAGAGTGTTTCTTCTGATCCTAATGATATGCCTTTGTCTACTTTGATTGAGAATAACAATGAATCTATGGATGTGAATTTTGTTGGTAGGAGTAATTTTGGTAACAACTCTTATAGAGGGAATTTTAATCCTAGGCCATATCCTAGTAATCCTTCTAATAATTATGGGAATTCCTACAACAACTCTTATGGAAATTATAATAAGATGCCCTCTGAATTTGAGAATAGTGTTAAAGAGTTTATGAATTCACAAAAGAATTTTAATGCTTTGCTTGAAGAGAAATTGCTTAAAGTTGATGATTTGGCTAGGAACGTTGATAGAATTTCTCTTGAGGTTGATTCTTTAAAGCTTAGATCTATTCCTCCTAAGCATGATATCAATGAGTCTCTCAAAGCCATGAGAATTTCCATTGATGAGTGCAAGGAAAGAACCGCTAGGATGCGTGCTTCCAAAGATGCCTTTATTAAAGCGTGTTCTTCCAATTCCTATGAAAATCAAGATGAAGATCTAAAAGTTATTTATGTGTCTCCTATCAAATCTTTGTTTTGCAATATGAATCTTGATGAAACTGAATATGATCTTCCTTTACCTAGAAGGCGTTCTAAAAATTCAGAGTATTTAGATCTTTATGATGAAATTGATGAAAGTGGGATTGAAAGAAATAAAAATCTAGATGTTGCTAAACCCACTATATTGGATTTCAAGGAATTTAATTATGAAAGTTTCTCTTTAATTGATTGTATTTCCTTGTTGCAATCCGTGCTAAATTCTCCACATGCTTATAGTCAAAAGAAAGCCTTTACCGAACATATTGTTGATGCCTTGATGCAATCTTATGAAGAAAAACTTGAGTTGAAAGTTTCTATCCCTAGAAAACTCTATGATGAGTGGGAACCAACTATTACAATTAAAATTAAAGATCATGAGTTTTATGCTTTGTGTGATTTGGGTGCTAGTGTCTCCACTATCCCCAAAACTTTGTGTGATTTGCTAGATTTTCGCGATTTTGATGATTGCTCTCTAAACTTGCATCTTGAGGATTCCACTATTAAGAAACCTATGGGAAGAATTAATGATGTTCTTATTGTTGCAAATAGGAATTATGTGCCCATAGATTTCATTGTTCTTGATATAGATTGCAATCCTTCTTGCCCTATTATTCTTGGTAGACCTTTCCTTAGAACGGTTGGTGCAATTATTGATATGAAGGAAGGGAATATTAGATTTCAATTTCCATTAAAAAGGGCATGGAACACTTACCAAGAAAGAAAATAAAATTTCCATACGAAACTATCATGAGAGCCACTTATGGATTGCCTACCAGATGACAATACCTAGATCTATCCTTGCTTTTATGCCTAGCTAGGGGCGTTAAACGATAGTGCTTGTTGGGAGGCAACCCAATTTTATTTTTGTTTCTTGCTTTTTGATTATGTTTAGTAATAAATAATTCATCTAGACTCTGTTTAGATGTGGTTTTATGCTTTTAATTAGTGTTTGTGCCAAGTAGAACCTTTGGGAAGACTTGGGGAAAGTCTTTGCGATCTTGCTGTAAAAAACAGAAACTTTAGCGCTCACGAGATTTGCTGCCATTTTTACTGGAGAGTGATATTTAGTTAATTCTTTTGAAATATGATTAATATATAAATTCCTCACGTCCATAAATTTATATTAGAATTTGTGGGGTTCCAGAAGTATTCGAAACCTACAGATTACTACAGACTATTCTGTTTTTGACAGATTCTGTTTTTTCGTGTGTTGTTTGCTTATTTTGATGAATCTATGGCTAGTAATAGAGTTTATGAACCATAGATAAGTTGGAATACAGTAGGTTTAACACCAATATAAATAAATAATGAGTTCATTATAGTATCTTGAAGTGGTGGTTTGTTTTCTTTTACTAACGGAGCTCACGAGATTTTCTTTTTAGTTTTGTGTTGTGAAGTTTTCACAAGTTTTGGGTAAAGATTTGATGGATTTTGGAATAAAGAGTGGCAAGAGCCTAAGCTTGGGGATGCCTAGGGCACCCCAAGGTAAAACTCAAGGACAACCAAAAGCCTAAGCTTGGGAATGCCCCGGAAGGCATCCCCTCTTTCGTCTTCGTCTATCGGTAACTTTACTTGAGGCTATATTTTTATTCACCACATGATATGTGTTTTGCTTGGAGCATCTTGTACGATTTGAGTCTTTGGTTTTTAGTTTACCACAATCATCCTTGCTGTACACACCTTTTGGGAGAGACACACATGAATTGGAATTTATTAGAATACTCTATGTGCTTCACTTATATCTTTTTAGAGCACGGTGGTGGTTCTATTTTATAGAAATTATTGATCTCTCATGCTCCACTTATATTATTTTGAGAGTCTTATAGAAAGCATGGTAATTTTCCTTGGCTATAACATTAGTCCTAATATGATAGGCATCCAAGATGCGTATAATAAAAACTATCATAAAAAGTTCATTGAATACTATGAGAAGTTTGATACTTGATGATTGTTTTGAGATATGAAGATGGTGATATTAGAGTCATGCTAGTTGAATAGTTGTGAATTTGAGAAATACTTGTGTTAAAGTTTGTGATTCCCGTAGCATGCACGTATGGTGAACCGTTATGTGATGAAGTCGGAGCATAATTTATTTATTGATTGTCTTCCTTATGAGTGGCGGCCGGGGACGAGCGATGGTCTTTTCCTACCAATCTATCCCCCTAGGAGCATGTGCGTAGTACTTTGTTTCGATAACTAATAGATTTTTGCAATAAGTATGTGAGTTCTTATGACTAATGTTGAGTCCATGGATTATACGCAGTCTCACCCTTCCACCATTGCTAGCCTCTCTAGTAGAGCACAACTTTCGCCGATACCATAAACCCACCTTATACCTTCCTCAAAACAGCCACCATACCTACCTATTATGTCATTTTCATAGCCATTCCGAGATATATTGCCATGCAACTTACCACAGTTCCATTTATTATGGCACGCTTCATCATTGTCATATTGCTTTGCATGATCATGTAGTTGACATCGTATTTGTGGCAAAGCCACGTTCATAATTCTTTCATACATGTCACTCTTGATTCATTGCACATCCCGGTACACCGCCGGAGCCATTCACATAGAGTCACATTTTGTTCTAGTATCAAGTTGTAATTTTTGAGTTGTAAGTAAATAAAAGTGTGATGATCATCATTATTAGAGCATTGTCCCAAGTGAGGAAAGGATGATGGAGACTATGATTCCCCCACAAGTCGGGATGAGACTCCGGACGAAAAATAAAAAAAAGAAAATAAAAAAGAGGCCATAAAAAAGAGAAAAGTCCCAAATAAAAAAAGAAAAAAAATGAGAGAAATAGAGAGATGGGACAATTCTACTATCCTTTTACCACACTTGTGCTTCAAAATAGCACCATGATCTTCATGATAGAGAGTCTCCTATGTTGTCACTTTCATATACTAGTGGGGATTTTACATTATAGAACTTGGCTTGTATATTCTAATGATGGGCTTCCTCAAAATGCCCTAGGTCTTCGTGAGCAAGCGAGTTGGATGCATAGTTTATTTTTGAGCTTTCATACACTTATAGCTCTAGTGCATCCGTTGCATGGCAATCCCTACTCACTCACATTGATATCTATTGATGGGCATCTCCATAGCCTGTTGATAAACCTAGTTGATGTGAGACTATCTTCTCCTTTTTTTCTTCTCCACAACCATCATTCTATTCCACCTATAGTGCTATGTCCATGGCTCACGCTCATATATTGCGTGAAGATTGAAAAAGTTTGAGAACACCAAAAGTATGAAACAATTGCTTGGCTTGTCATCGGGGTTGTGCATGATTTAAATACTTTGTGTAGTGAAGATAGAGCATAGCCAGACTATATGATTTTGTAGGGATAACTTTCTTTGGCCATGTTATTTTGAGAAGACATGATTGCTTTGTTAGTATGCTTGAAGTATTATTATTTTTATGTCAATATTAAACTTTTGTCTTGAATCTTTTGGATCTGAACATTCATGCCACAATAAAGAAAATTACATTGAGAATTATGCTAGGTAGCATTCCACATCAAAAATTCTGTTTTTACCATTTACCTACTCGAGCACGAACATGAATTAAGCTTGGGGATGCTTAATACGTCTCCAACGTATCTATAATTTTTTATTGTTCCATGCTATTATATTATCTGTTTTGGATGTTTAGTGGGCTTTAGTTTACCTTTTATATTATTTTTGGGACTAACCTACTAACCAAAGGTCCAGTGCAAATTGTTGTTTTTTTTGCCTATTTCAGTGTTTCACAGAAAAGGAATATCAAATGGAATCCAAACGGAATGAAACCTTCGGGAGAGTTATTTTTGGAACAAACGTGATCCACGAGACTTGGATTGGGTGTCAAGAAAGAAGCGAGGAGGACACAAGGCAGGGAGGCGCGCCCCCCACCCTTGTGGGCCCCTCGCAGCTCCACCGATGTACTTCTTCCTCCTATATATACCCATATACCCCAAAAACATCCAGGAGCACCACGAAACCCTATTTCCACCACCACAACCTTGTGTACCAGTGAGATCCCATCTTGGGGCATTTTTCGGCGCTTTACCAGAGGGGGAATCGATCACGGAGGGCTTCTATATCAGCACCATAGCCTCTCTGATGATGTGTGAGTAGTTTACCACAGACCTCCAGGTCCATAGTTATTCGCTAGATGGCTTCTTCTCTCTCTTTGGATCTCGATACAAAGTTCTCCTCGATTCTCTTGGAGATCTATTCGATGTAATTCTTTTTGTGGTGTTTTTGTCGAGATCCGATGAATTGTGGGTTTATCATCAAGATTATCTATGAACAATTTGATTCTTCTCTGAAATATTTTATGCATGATTTAAATATCTTTGCAAGTCTCTTCGAATTATCAGTTTGGTTTGGGCTACTAGATTGATCGTTCTTGCAATGGGAGAAGTGCTTAGCTTTGGGTTCAATCTTGCGGTGTCCTTTCCCAGGTGACAGCAGGGGCAGCAAGGCACGTATTGTATTGTTGCCATCAAGGATAAAAAGATGGGGTTTATATCATATTGCTTGAGTCTATCCCTCTACATCATGTCATCTTGCCTAATGCGTTACTCTGTTCTTATGAACTTAATACTCTAGATGCATGTTGGATAGCGGTCGATGTGTGGAGTAATAGTAGTAGATGCAGAATCGTTTCGGTTTACTTGTCGTGGACGTGATGCCTATATACATGATCATGCCTAGATATTCTCATAAGTATTCGCTTTTCTATCAATTGCTTGACAGTAATTTGTTCACCCACCGTAGAACTTGCTATCTTGAGAGAAGCCACTAGTGAAAGCTATGGCTCCCGGGTCTATCTTCAATCATATTATTTCCATATCAATTTGCTATTTATATTACCATTTTTTTTGCAATCTTGATTTTCCAATCTATATCATAAAATACCAAAAAATATTTATCTTATTATCTCTACCAGATCTCACTTTCGTAAGTGACCGTGAAGGGATTGACAGCCCCTTTATCGCGTTGGTTGCGAGGTTCTTGTTTGTTTGTGCGGGTACTAGGTGACTTGTGTGTTACCTCCTACTGGATTGATACCTTGGTTCTCAAAAACTTGAGGGAAATACTTACGCTACTGTACTGCATCACCCTTCCCTCTTCAAGGGAAAACCAACGCATGCTCAAGAGGTAGTAGCGCACGCCCGCGCCGACGTGGCGTTGACCCAGGCCTGGGTTGACACCACCTCCAGCTCTGCCATGGCTCTGTTCCGGTCCCGCCAGGCCTGGCCTTCGGCGTCGGCCGGGTCCAGGCCAAGGTCCGGATCCTCCGCCTCTGCCTCCTCCTCCTTGTCCCGGTCGACGGTGCCGGACCGGCTCCTCCGGAACGCGGCGCCCTCAGCACACGCAGCATCCGCCACCACCAGCACCATCAAGATCGGCGAACTGAAACACAAGACGAAGTAAATACGCAAGAGTCAAGTAGAGCCGCTCGGCCACTCGGTTCAAGCAAGAAAGGAACTCACCCCGGCACCACCGGAACGTCGGGCCTCGCCGCCCTCTCCTGCAGAGCACCGCGCCTCCTCTTGGCGGGCAGCTTCGCGCCCTCGGCAGGGTTCGCCGCGCGCTTCACGGCTGGGCCCGCAGGGCGCGACGTTGTCTTCCGTGTGGTCGGGTCGCGCCGTGTCCCCCGGACGATCCGCTCCGGCCGCACCACCACCTCCTCCATCCGGCACCACTGCATCAACGGCTTCACGTCAGCGTCGCCAGAAGCATCGCGTCGCCCTCTCCCCTCCGCCGTGGGCCTCAGGCTCCTCCGAGGAAGTGCGCGCCACCTGCGTCTGTGCCCGGTTGTAAGGATGCCAGATGGCGTTCAGAAGCACCTCCCGCGTCGCGTCGGGGCGAATAAGAAGATGAGAAGCGACAAAATATGGAGACCAGGGACTCACTGCGGGCGCCGGGTTTGCTTGGCTGTACGGAGACTTCCCGAACTCCCAGTCGTCCCGCAGGATGGCCTTGGAGATATTATTGACCCGGCGGGCGACCTGGTTCGCCCCCAGCCGCAAGTTCGACATGCGGTTGGGGTCTTGAAGCCCAGTCATCTCGTCGATAAGGTGGCTGCGCTTCTGCAGCGGCAGCACTCGCCGCCTGATGAAGGCGGTGATGAGGTCGGTGCCGTGAGCCCTTCCTGCTCCTTCATCACCGACACCCGCTCGCACAGGTTGAGCACCTCCTGCGATGGATGCTTGGGGTAGTAACCCCAGTTCTGCTTCTCCCTCAGCTGCGAGTTGACGAAGGGCGGCAAGTTGATGCGGTCTACGCCGAGGTTGAAGACGCGGAAGAAGGAATTCTGCCACTTCTTGGCAGAATCCTCTAGCGGCATCTTCGGGCAGTCAGCGCCCGACTGCTTGGAGATGACGGCGGCCCCACACTCGGACATCTCCCCGGCCCTCGGCCCCTGCTGCTTCAAGAAGAATAAGCGCACCCAGAGGTCGATCGAAGGCTCGACCCCCAGGTACCCCTCGCAGAGGGTGACGAAGCCCGAAAGCTGCACGATGGCGCTGGCGCCAAGATGATGAGCTGGAGCCCGAAGAACTCCAGGAAGTCGCGGAATAAGGTGCTCGCAGGATTTCCGAACCCATGCTTGAAGTGCAGGTAGAAGACCATGCACTCCGTGCCCTCTGGCCGCGGCTCCCGCTCGCCCCACGGCAGGCGCACAGCAACCTCCGTCTCCCCCGGCAAGCGCCCAGAGGCGCGAAGATAGGCGATGTCGTCCAGGGTGACGGTCGAGCCCATCCACGAGCCCGATGGCAGTTCCATGGACGAAGACGAAAAAGAGAAAGGAAGAAGAACGGTGATGAAGCTCTGCTCGAAGCGGCGAGCATCGTAGCACGCGGCGGTCGTAAGAAGCAGAGGAAGGAAGAAGGAGCAGGGCAATGCGAGCGAGAATGACTTCCGCCGCCCCCTCTCCCAATTTATAACCCACGATTCAAAACATGGGGAAGTGGGATCGTTTGCGCTCGCAATAACTGCGCACGTACCCGCGCAGTAACTGCATCGAGAATGGCAACCGACCCGCGGACGCCGCAATAAATCCGCGCGCATGGGCCAAGGGCGCGCAGCAGTGGGCCCCAGCGCGTCGCCCCGTCCTATCGCGTGCATGACCTGTTAGGCCCCTCGGGCTCCCAGGCGCCACATGGCACCCGCGCGAAGCCCAAAATATCGCCCCAAGATTCGAGTACTATTCGGTTTCCCAACCCTGTCGGGGTGCCGCGATCCGGCTTCCGAAAGCTCGAACACAGTGGGGGGTGCCGGGCCCGGCGGCCGCAAAATCACCTCCTCGAGGGGGGGGGCTGCGAAGGCCCTCCCATCTGAAGACGGCGGACCTTCACAGCTTCGGGGACTACTGTCGGGGGTATGAACCCCAGGTAGGCAATGGAACCCGGATCCTTTACAAAAACAACGGGGCAGCAACGCCCCTCAAGCCGGCTCATGCTTGGCCGGGTCCCTCGACCCAGACAAACTCCTCAACCCGGCCGGACTCCTCAACTCGGCCCCAACAACCAGCTCAAGACAGCTAAACCCGGCACATCAAGACTTCTCCAACAAGCCAGCTCCACCCTTGGCGCGTTCCTCAACCCAGCCACAGCTCAGCTCCCGTCCCATTCCATCCATACGATGGGACGAGTCTCCATCTACCGATGACTGAGGCAACAGTGCCCCGCCCGTGCCTCTGGTCAGCCGGGGTGTGGCAACAGTGCCCCACCTACCAGCTGACCCGGGTCGGCGTGGCAACAGTGCAACCATCGTCACCAATGACCCCAGCAAGCGGCGACCTGACGGAGCGCCACTATAGCCGAATCAACCCGGCAACTCCCTGACGATCGAAAAGACGACCAATAGTGCCCCCATACCCAGCGGGCCCCGCGCTCGGAGAACCCGGCGAGCCCTGACCCCCGGCGGGTCCCAACGCCGGCTTCCCGGACAATGACAACCCGGCCCCATGGCCTTGTAACATTACCATTGTATCCTTGGGGGGTTGACCTATAAAACCCCTCAGGATCCCTCATGCATACAGAGACGCGATCACTCACTCACACACACACGTAGCAAGCAACATCCAAGGAGAGGGAGTAGCATAGGCCTTGGCCTGCCTTCCTTCTTCCTCCATACAGATCTAGGAGCAACTCTGTACTGATACACATCAACTACACTCGGCAGGATTAGGGGTGTTATCTCTCCGGAGATCCCCGAACCAAGGTATGTCTTGCGTCCCGTGCTCGCTCATGCCGACCTCGCCTCTGGAGCCCACCAGTGCCCTTGAGCCTCCTCCCATCTTTATCCATCCCTTGGCATCTGCCGTGCGCCCACCATGATAATCTTGCATTGTGCAAGGGCGTGAGGAGATTACGATGGCCCTAGTGGCTTCTTGGGGAGCATTGTGCCTCCACACTACTCTAAACGGAGATTAGCATCCGCAAGGGTGTGAACTTCGGGATACATCATCGTCTCCGCATGCCTTGGTTATCTCTTACCCGAGCCCTTTACTTATGCACTTTACTTTGTGATAGACATAGTGTTTCATGTTATATATCTTGCTATCACCTAGTTGTTTATCTTGCTTAGCATAAGTTATTGGTTCACATAGGTGAGCCTAGTTGTTTTAGGTTTTGTGCTTGACAAATTAAATGCTAGTTTTGTTCTGCATTTGTTCAAGCCTAAACCATAATTATTTTAAAGCGCCTATCCCTTCCCCCTTTAGGCGACATCCATGATCTTTCAAAGGTGATATTCCTTACAATAAATCTGCTAGTCAATGCCTGGATGAATTTGATAACTACACTGTTAAGCAAGCGCATTTTAATATGTATGTTAGAAAGCAATTGAAATGTAATGCTACCATGATTGATTAGTTCAGTGATTTGATGTTTAGGATTGGTAATGATGTTAGAGGTTTAAGTAAATGTTCATCCATGGTTCACACTTAGTTAGAACAAGTCGCTAAGTCACAAAATGATTTGCTTCATGAAATGAACAATAAAATGACTCACTGTGTTGTTAGAGTTGTGACTAGATGAGGTAAGATGACTCAGAATCCTCTATACCCTGAAGGTCATCCTAAGAGAATTGAGCAAGATTCTCAAAGAATTAATATTGATATACCTAGTTCATTTAAGAAGAAAAATAAAAATGATAGAAGTTTGCATGCTTCTATTGAACCTGTGATAGAAAAACCTTCCGAGAATAACAATGATGTTTCTATTTGTGATGCTGAGACACAATCTGGTAATGAACATCCACCTCATGATAATGATAATAATGATGTTCATGTTGATGCCCAACCAGATAATGATAAATAAACTGATAATGATGTAGACGTAGAACATGTTGTTGATCTTGATAACCAACCTCCTAAGAATAAAAGATATGATAAAAAGGATTTCATTGCTATAAAGCATGGTAGATAAAGAGAACTATGGGTTGAAAAACCCATGCCTTTTCCTAGTAATCCTCCAAAAATAGTGATGATGATGATTTTGAATATTTTTTTGAAATGCTTAGGCCAATCTTTTTGCGAACATGTTTGACTGATATCTTAAAAATGCCTCCATATGCTACGTACATGAAAGATATTGCCACTAATAAAAAGAAAGGTACCTGAAGCTGAAATTTACACCATGCTTGCAAATTATTATTTTAAGGGTGGGCTACCTAAGAAGTTAGGAGATTCAGGAATACCTACTATACCATGCTCCATTAAAACAAGTTATGTCAAAACTACTTTATGTGATTTAGGAGCCAGTGTTAGTGTTATGCCTTTCTCATTATATAGAAGACTTGATTTGAATAAGCTCAAACCTACTGAAATATCTTTGCAAATGACTGATAAATCAACTACTATACCTATTGGAATTTGTGAGGATGTGCCCGTTGTTATTGCTAATGTTACTATCTTAACAGACTTTGTTATTCTTGGTATGTCCGAGGATGACAACACGTCGAATATCCTTGGTAGACCCTATTTGAATACTGCAAGGGCTATTATTGATCGTAATAAAATCAAGGTTACTTTTCATGTTAATGTTAATGAGCATACGGTTTATTTTCCGAAGAAACAAAGTTCAGTGAATAGTATCAACTCTGTTTAAAGAATTTCGGCAATCACTACTGGAGGTTTTGAATTCCCTCTTTCGACCATCAAAAAGAAACATGAAACTCTTTTTATTGGGGACATGCATATCCCCGTTGAGGTAACTTAGTGTTATATGAAAAACAATCGGTTTCATGTTACTCGGAAATAGTTTGTTAATAAGACTTGATCAACCTTATTAATGGATTCTTTTTTAGGGGCATGTGGTCTATGAATTTAGTAAGCACAACCTAATGTACCTATTGTTTGCTCTATGTTATTTAAAGTTAAATAAAGTACAATACCATGTTTATCTTGTTTTCTAAATTATCTATGCAATAAAAAATGTCCCTAAAATAAAAGTTCTTGGAATGACCTAAAAATTTAGTATGATTTTTGCGCCTACCCCCCTGGGCACACCTAGTGAGCTCGTGAGCCCCACAGGACCCCCCCTCACTTAGTGTACCAGCCCACTGCCTTCCTCTTCCTCCAGAAAAAATCACCATTGCTTCCTAGCCCATGTTCTTCCTCATTTTCATGTGATTTTCGATCTCCTTGCTCGGAACTCTATTCTAGAAACTGTTTTGAGGAGTTACTCCTTGGTATGTGACTCCTCCATTGGTCTAGTTAGTTTTTGTTCTAGTACTTTGTATTTTGCAAATTTTTGTTGTTGTGGTGACCATGTATATGAACTTTCATGTTGAATTTGTATGGTCCACAGTAATTTTGATGCATGATATAGCCTCTAGACACTTGTGGGAGTACTTGCTATCAATTTTGTTAAGTTTTGTTCACTTTTATTTTCAGGGTCTAAAATTTCAGAAATTAAAAAAAAAGAATGTTTAAGATGAGGTTGAGAGGTTGTTTGAGACGGGGTTCCTGGGAAACTCCGTAGAAGAAGCCCAAGTACAATCATCCTCGTGCGGCCGAGGTACGGCCGTGCGAATGGCCATGCAACACGTTCTTGAGGGATGCAAGCATTCATGGTAATTTCTATTATCTGGCGAACAATGTCGGACTCACCCCGTTTCTCAAACATAAGTGTGATCAATACCTCCTTCTCACCAATAATTTTGTGCGAAACTTCCACTTTCATGCTAGGAGGTAGACACCCACCATATCATTTCACCTCTATGATGTCACCAAAGAAATGACAATTGATAGATTTTTCCAAGTATGCAGAATTTCTAATGAGGGTAGCCCTCTAGAGCAACATTCTAGAGATTTTAAGGATTCCACATCTGCAGTAACTATGGGGGAGTCGAGAGGAGTGTCTGATGCTAGAGTCACTAGTTTGCGTTTTTCTCGTTTTACGGTATTACCCATTATTTGTTGGGAGGCGTTTAACTAGGAAGTGGGAGAGCGGGACGCTTAGTTCATCTGATCTTGCTATTTTGCGTCATGCCCTTTATTGTGATAGAACTTTTAGTTTGGGAGCTATTGTTGCTCGACGATTACACACTAATCGTTTGAAGGGTGTTATTTATGGTGGTATTTATGCTTCCCGCCTCGCTAGAAATCTTGAGATTCCTATAGACACAAGGAGGATGGGATTTTACCTTCCAAATATCTTGATTATGGTAGCATGGTTGAGCATAATTTTATTGATTCCAGTGAGAGGCGATTACGGTATAATGTGGTATTTAGTCAGGGTACTCATGAGATTATTACTTTGCCCGCGCCATCTTTGTTCGGTCTTTCCAGGGGGCAGGTACACTATTATGCCCGAGGACATTTATGCTTATTGGGGATTGTCGGTGTCAAAACCGGCAGATCTTGGGTAGGGGGTCCTGAACTGTGCGTCGAAGGATCGATGGTACCAGGAGACAGGGGACACGATGTTTTACCCATGTTCGTGCCTTCTTAATGGAGGTAATACCCTACGTCCTGCTTGATTGACTTGATGAGTATAGGGGTTACAAGAGTTGATCTACCGGGAGATCATAATGGCTAAACCCTAATTGTCTAGTCTGTACGATTATGATTGTGATTGCCTCTACGGACTAAACCCTCCAGTTTATATAGACACCGGAGGGGGCTAGGTTTGTACAAAGTCGGTTTATAGAGAAAGGAATACTCATATCCGCAGGCCAAGCTTTCCTTCCACGCAAAGGAGAGTTCCATCCAGACATAGGGGAAAGTCTTCTATGTTGTATCTTCACGGCCCATTAGTCCGGCCCACGTTGCATAGGCCGGACGCCCAAGGACCCCGTAATCCAGGACTCCCTCAGTAGCCCCTGAACCAGTCTTCAATGACGATGTGTCAGGCGTGCAAATTGTCTTCGGCATTGCAAGGCGGGTTCCTCCTCCACAGATCTCCAAGCATCTAAACCAAAGGAATGTATTCAGATCTACATCTTCGGTCTTCGGCTTTACATTAAATGTTATATCTTTCAGCTTCTGCGCCATCGCCGCTCCAGCTCCCATGTGTCAGATGAATATGAAGGGTCCAAGCATTTTTGCACATAACACCCGGGCCGTGTAAGGAAGGCTTCTATTTAAGGAGATTGAATCTCATATGCCGTTCCACACCAGGCAGAAAATCCTTAGAGCTTGTCACAAGAAACCACGCAAACATGGCCAGCGCTCCCAGTTCTTCTAACCGCCCCACGGTCCGCAAAAAGGCGATTGGGAGAGTTGTTCTGTATCCCACGCCCAGCTGACCAAGCTCCAGATGCAGTGATATCTCCCCCCTGCGGATTTAGTCCCAATTCGGGCGGGATTAACCTCCTTTACTGGCGAAGCCCTAGCGGAAAATTTCCCTAATCCTTCAGAAGGGGAGCGAGTGTGCTTTGTCTCCTTTTTATTAAGAGGTGTTGGATTTCCAATCCATCCTTTCCTCCAGGGTCTCCTGGCGTACTATGGCCTCCAACAGCACAACCTCACGCCAGGCTCCATTCTGCACATCGCGGGCTTCGTCGCTCTTTGCAAGCTGTTCCTAGGCTGTGAGGCCCATTTTGAATTATGGAGGAAGCTTTTCTACCTCATCCCTCGCTCCCAAAAGGGATCCATATTCAAGGTGGGCGGCACCGAAGTGTGGCGTATAGCCGAGACAGGATACCTATCCGGCACTCCAAAGAAGGCATCTGAAGACTGGCCCTCGGAGTGGTTCTATATTGAAGACGTCGTTCTTTCGGACCCAATCCGACGTGGCCTACCTGAATTTTCCAATAGCTCGTTAAAGAAACGCCACAGCTGGCGCCCCCTGAGTCTCGAGGAGGAGGACAATGCGGAAGTTAAGAAGTTAATGGACAAGATAAAGGTACTCGCCCAGTCCGAACTGTCCATAATTGAAGTCATGGTGATTTCCTTAACGCGCGGTGTCCAACCGCTCCAATCCGAAGGACTCCCCATGTGGAACTACAACGGGGAGGATGATCATCCCGCTATGGGCGCAAGGGTCCGGATAACTTCACCGCCCTGGCCGCCATGTTGGCCGATCTTTACAAAGGGAAGAAAGAAGAATTCACTCGCCTCAAGTGCCGAGATGCTTTACCATGTACAAGCCCCCTAGCTGGGTAAGCTTTCAATCCAACACCTCACTTAATCTTCTTGCTGAGTCATAATTAGTCAATCTTAACCCGATCATTTTACCAGGAATGGAAAAGGCTACTGCGGGGATCTACAGCCCCGCTCCGTAGCCGGAGGACCATAATCGGGACCTGGATCCCAGATTCGAGGAGGATCCGGATATATTCATGGAGCTCAAGGAGGGGGTCTTCTATGAGGTGAGCTATGTCTGCACAGAAGTGGCCATCGAAGCCGATTACCCCAGCCTCCTTCCGTCTTCCCATGTAAGTTCCCAGGGAGCATCTCCTCCAAAAGAGTCTTCCCATTGTGCCTCACCCGCTGCACTGTCTCGTACTTCAAATGGGTGGCGTTCGTCTTGCCATGCCGCACCAGGATCGTCCCTTGAAAAGGGGATGCCGACACAAGGTGGACCTTCGAAAAGAAAGGCGAATGTCGATTCTTCCAAGCTTTGTTCCTCATCAAAAAGGTATGGCCTTTGATACGCCCTGCGGCAAGCATACTGAACTGTGATGTTTTTCTCCTCTCCCATATTTCAGGAAGAACACTCACCGAACGATATCCGGGGACCTCGCCGGATACACATCGATAAATCTGACCGCGGACCCTGCCTCTAGGGCTGGAGTTGATACGGGTGCCATGTCGGACTGTCCTCTCTCCGATGATTCGGACAATGTATCCGTCACCAACTTCGAGGTGGAGAGTGCCATGAACCATCAACGCCGGAGGGCCGCCATGTGCGATCCTACCTTTACTGAAGAGGCATTTAATGCCTTTAGTTCGATGGACGCATACATCCGAGCTGCTCGGGATGGGCTTGCTGGGGCCACTCGCCAGCTTTCAAAGGATATGCGAGTAAGATCATTTCGTGTAGATTTAATAGCCATATACCAGTAGCCCCGGAGACTTGAAAACCGTTGAAGCAACTGATTTTAAGGATCTATGTGTAATCAGATACTCTCGGAGAAGAACAATGTGCTATCTCGGGAGCTGGAGCAGTATCGGACGCAGCTCACTGCTGCTACTGCCGAACTGGAGAAGTCCAAGGAGGCACCGATTGGTAATGTTCCCTTCTACCCGGAAAAATAATCATGTGACAGTCATGTTTATGCAAATGAACACTGTTGCATTTTACAATGGTAGGATCAGTGGCACAACTGGAAGAGAAACTGAAGGCCGCGCTGGTGGACAAAGAACATGCCAAAAGGCAAGAGGCCGCTGGTCAGCGTGTACTGACACGGACCAGGGACAAGAAGAACAAGCTGCAAGACGCCAACACCCAGCTCGGCGAAGAGCTGAAAGATGTGCGAGCCCAATTAGCAGACGCCTTGAAGGAGAACAAAAATCTGAGAGGCGTCATATTCAGTATGTCGTATAACTTATTGTCATATAGTTCGCTGATGCGAATCCTAACAAGTTTTATGTCTGCAGGTGTGTTGACTGGGCCCAAAGTAGAAGTGTCCAGATTTCAAGGTGACCTGCTACAAGAGCTGTGCAAGGTGCATGAGCGAGCACGAAAGGCGATGAGAAGCATTGCTAAGGCTTTATGGCCAACCGATTCTCCTCCAGGAAGTATGGAGGACCTTGTGAATTTATTCAAGGGAGCTCGGCGCCATTTTGGGCTATGGAAGATATCGACATGCCGAGAAGGTGCTCGGGAATCCTGGGCCATGGTGAAAACATGGTACACCGGTCTTGATCCCAATCATATGGCCTGGGTCGGACCTTGAGGATACGACGGACAGGAAATTCCGGTCGGCCTGGTGTACGACCAAGTGAAGGTGGCCGCCAAGTTCTCCCAACAAGATTGTAAACTAGACAGCCTGCTAGAGGGTCTAGAGGAAGAAGAAGTTTTTGAGTCTAAGTAAAAATGCACTTTTGTCAACAAACTTATCTCCAGCCGAATTTGTAAAACGATCGTCATGGCAGACTTTCTGCTTCGACCTCTGAAAATCCGAGGTTAGGAGTGTTTCCGAATACTATACCATAGGTAAGCACCAAAGTATGTTCAGAAACCAGCCAGTCCGGTCATCATTGCTTGAACAGACAAGTTGTATTCGGGGAGTTATGTTATATTACATTTTATTGTAAGAAACATCTTCCAGAGAGAATAGTTCCGTTAAGGGTTCCTTTCCCTGGTCTAGTATGCGGTTATTTGTGCATACCGAGGCTGTGATGCTAAGAAATCATAGTACACATTTATACTCTGGGCTTTGTAGTGCCACGAGGGTAGTTCGTCTTTTACTCACTGACCAATCATTCCCTTAAGAATGCTACCTTTCGGCTTCACCCGTCTGAGGTACATGTCTGGATGACCCGGCTGTAACAATCACAGAGGTGCTCCCTTTATGCCCTAGCCGAACAAAGGGGAAAGTAGGGCATAAGCACAAGAGCCAGGCAACCCAGCTTGGCAAAAACTTAAGTCATAAAGGTGCATATAATGGTGAAGAAAAGACATATATGGATAGATGACACATATATATGGTGAGCTTGATGCTCGAAAAATAATAACATTCATAAGCTTCTTGTGAAAAGAAGCCCCCAGGTATTGTGGGGTAGTACATTTGACGATGTCTACCCTTCAGGTGTACGGTTTATCCGAACATGAACTTAGAAGTCGTATAGAAACGAGGCAAAAAAGTGAAAAACTGTAAAAAGGAGAAAAGACAGAACGAGAAAAAAGGGGGTATGTGCGGACTTAGGCGTAGAATCTTCGGAGCCTTGCGACCTTCCATGGGTTTGGCTCCAAGCGATTGTCTGAAGCATTGCGAAGACGATAGGCTCCTCTAGTGAGAACTTCATATATAATGAAGGGACCCTCCCATTTGGGCTTGAGCTTGTCCTTTTTCTTTTCTGGTAGGCATAAAACTAGTTCACCGACATTGTAGGTCTTTGCCCGTACTTCTCTGCTTTGGTATCGCCGAGCTTGCTATTGATAGAATGCGGAACGGGCTTTCGTGACATCGTGCTCCTCCTCCAGGCCGTCCAGGTCGTCCTGTCGATTGAGCTCGGCTTCTCTCTCTTCATACATGCGCACTCGAGGTGAGTCATGAATAATGTCGCAAGGCAAGACTGCCTCTGCACCATACAACATGAAAAAAGGTGTACATCTAGTCATGCGATTGGGCGTGGTCCGCAACCACTAGAGTACGGAATCGAGTTCCTCGACCCAGTGTTTGTCTGATTCTTGCAGAGATCACACTAGTCTGGGTTTGATGCCACTCATTATCATGTCGTTAGCTCGTTCGACCTGACCGTTTGTCTGAGGGTGGTATACGGAGGCGTAATCAAGCTTGATGCCCAAGTTGGCACACCAAGTTTTCACCTCGTCGGCTGTAAAGTTAGAGCCATTGTCAGTAATAATACTGTGCGGGATGTTGTAACGGTGTACAATGTCGGATATGAAGTCTATCACCGGTCCGGCTTCAACCGTTTTAACCGGTTTAGCCTCTATCCACTTAGTGAACTTGTCGACCATTACCAACAAGTATTTCTTCTTATGGCTTCCCCCTTTAAGAGGTCCGACCATATAGAGCCCCCAGACCGCAAAGGGCCAAGTAATGGGGATTGTTCGGAGGGTGGTAGGCGACATGTGGCTTTGGTTAGCGAAAAGCTGGCATCCAACGCAGGGCTGCATGAGATCTTGTGCATCTGCCCGGGCTGTGGGCCAAAAGAAAACCATGCGGAAGGCTTTACTTACAAGGGCCCGGGCTGCGACATGATGGCCGCCAAGACCAGCCTGTATTTCAGCCAAGAGTTGTCGCCTCGTCTTCGGAGATACATCGTTGAAGGACCCCGGTAGTACTTTTCTTGTATAGTTCTCCTTCATGAACTTTGTAGGCTTTCAAACGTCGAGCGATGTGTCGGGCCTTAGTATGATCCTTAGGGAGCTCATTCATAGTGAGATAGGCAAGGAAAGGCTCGGTCCATGGGGCAATTACAGCCTTAATTTCATGGGCCGATGGTGTTATTTCGGTGCCTGATCCCCCGATGATATTAGGACTGTGTTCGGAATCGAGGGGTATGATCGGCTCTGGGTCGGTGCTCCCGTTCTCGTCCTGCCACACCACGGATGGCTTGAAGAGCCTTTCCACAAAGGTGTTAGGTGGGACGGGGTCGCGTTTAGCGCACATGCGAGCAAGGATGTCTGCGGCTTGATTACTCTCTCGAGCCACGTGACGAAACTCGAGGCCCTCGAACCGAACTAATATTTGGAGTACGGCGTTGCGGTAGGCCGCCATCTTCGGATCTTTTGCATCGAAGTCTCTGTTTATTTGGGATATTACAAGGTTGGAATCCCTGCGCACCTCAAGGCATTGTATGCCCATGGAGATAGCCATCCGGAGACCATGCAATAGGGCCTCGTATTCGGCTGCATTGTTAGAGTCTGTATACAGTATTTGGAGCATGTAACGAACTGTGTCTCCTATGGAGGATGTTAAGACGACACCAGCCCCCAGTCCGGCTAACATTTTAGAGCCGTCAAAGTGCATCACCCAGTTGGAATATGTGTCGTACTCTTTAGGGAGTTCGGCCTCAGTCCATTCGGCGACGAAGTCAGCCAACACCTGAGATTTAATGGCTCGGCATGGTTTGTACGTTATTTCAAATGGTAGGAGCTCAATGGTCCATTTGGCAATCCTGCCGGTGGCGTCCCGGTTGTTTATAATTTCATTGAGTGGTACTTCGGAAGCCACCGTGATTGAGCATTCTTGGAAGTAGTGTGGTAGATTGCAGGATGCCATAAAGACCACATATTCTATCTTTTGATAATGCGGGTATCGGGTTTTGCATGGTGTGAGGACCGTCGATACGTAATATACTGGTTTCTGGAGTGGGAATTTATGTCCTTCCTCTTCTCGTTCGACGACGAGCACCGCACTCACCACCTGGTGAGTTGCCGATATGTAAAGCAGCATTGGTTCGCTGACGTTTGGTGCGGCCAAGATGGGGTTGCTTGCTAGCAAAGTTTTTATTTCCTCCAGCCCGGCTGTTGCAGCGTCCGTCCACACAAAGTGGTTGGTGCGTCGGAGCAGGCGATACTGTGGCAACACCTTTTCTCCTAATCTGGCAATAAAGCGGCTCAAGACTGCCACGCACCCGGCTAGTTTTTGGACCTGTTTGAGGTGGTGTAGCCAATTGTGACAAAGCTTGGATTTTGGCTGGGTTTGCCCCCAATTCCTCTATTGAAATGATGAAGCCCAGCAGTTTTCCGGCGGGACACCGAAGACGCACTTTTCCGGATTGAGCTTGATTCATATGTACGGAAGTTATCGAATGTGAGATGCAGGCCATCTACTAGTGACTTGACGTGCTCAGTTTTGATGACGATGTCATCCACATATGCTTCGACCGTCTTGCCGATTTGTTTCTCCAGGCATGTTTGAATCATGCGTTGGTATGTGGCACCGGCGTCTTTCTGGTGTGCCGAATACCACATCCAGCTTAATTTTTCCCGAGCATCTTGCTTCCCTGTTGGGAATGATTCCCCTAAAGGATGTATTGCTCTGCTCAATGCAACTCCTGTCCATTTGCATTTTATTGAGCGTGTCCTCGTAGATGAGGTTCAGTCCGCTGCCACCGTTCATTAGCACTTTAGTAAGCCAAAAACCGTCCACAATCGGGTTGAGGACCAGAGCGGCTGGTGCCTGGACTGAGCGGGATCTTGGTTCGTCATTGGTATTAAAAGTAATTGTCGTATCATTCCAAGGGTTTATTGCTGCTACATGGCAGACTTCGGCAAGGTCGCGAAGCGCCCGTTTGCGCCGATTATTTGATGAGAAGGTCTCGAAGACTGTGAGTACTTCGGGATTCTGTTGCGAAGAGTGCTTTTCTGGTGTAGTATTGGTGAGGATACCCTCATGGCTCTTGGCCACCTGCCGGAGTATCCAACATGCCCGTAGGCAGTGAGTTGGTTCGGTATTCGATGTCGTATGTATTTGACAGGGCCTGTCGAGTGATTCTTCGAAGACAGTTCTGTGTCCCGTAAAGGGCTTGAATTTCTTGTCCATGGGATGATGATTAGGTGACCCGTGAGGATGCACCCTTTTTGCCCGTCCGGGAGATGGCCTAAAGGCCTGCGGTTCCCAGAGGGCTGTCTGAGTTTTCCAGGCGCTTTCCATTGTGCAGTACTTCTGTACTATGCGTGCCAAATCTACGAAGTGCAGGACACGATGGTAATTGAGGGCATTAAGGATTCCCTCGTCCATACAATTGTTGCGAAATATTGAAATTGCGTCATCATCACGGCAGTCCTTTATCTTGTTTTTAACAAGGAGGAATCTAGCCCAAAAGTGTTGGACTGTTTCCCGAGGCTGCAGCCGCACATGCATTAGGTCGCATATGTCCGGACAGCCAGAGTTTCTTGGAGAATATTGCTTGTGGTGGGTGGGCGGGTTCGAATTCGCACCTTGGCCTACCGTGGAGTCTGGAGCTTGAAGAATTTCCGAGGTTACCAGCCCAGGACCCAGAGTTTCGTCTTGAGGGTGGGTATCCGGTTCCCTGGGTTCGGAAATCCGAACATAGTTGGTTCTCAATGTAGGAAAGGAGTTATTGTCAGCCTGTTCCTCCACAACCGCTACCTGATGGGTGACCGGCGGAGATTTAATTTCTCTCTGATCGGGTTTAAGCCTGATCCGATCATAGTCAGTTGAGACTCTCAGGGCGGCGATGTGATCTAGCAGTTTGTTCAAAGACGATAGATCTGCCGGGTCCATCTTGTCGGAATATTCGAGGCTTATGCGAAGGGGATTTTCGGTGACTTGGGGGGTTGCCTTCGGAATGGCCGGACGGGCACCCACAGTGAAGTCACCGAGCCGGAGGGTTTGCCCTGGAATTAGGGATCCATCGGAAGTGATACTATCATTGATGACAAGGCGAGCCATCTGTCCTTCAGTTGGCGCTACAGTGGAACTCTCAATGAAAGCACCAATGTCGGTGTCAAAACCGGCAGATATCGGGTAGGAGATCCCGAACTGTGCGTCTAAGGATCGATGGTAACAGGAGACAGGGGACACGATGTTTTACCAAGGTTTGGGCCCTCTTAATGGAGGTAATACCCTACGTCCTACTTGATTGACTTTGATGAGTATAGGGGTTACAAGAGTTGATCTACCATGAGATTATAATGGCTAAACCCTAATTGTCTAGCCTATATGATTATGATTGTGATTGCCTCTATGGACTAAACCCTCCAGTTTATATAGACACCAGAGGGGGCTAGGTTTGTACAAAGTCAGTTTACAAAGAAAGGAATACTCATATTTGCATGCCAAGCTTGCCTTCCGTGCAAAGGAGAGTCCCATCCGGACACGGGGGAAAGTCTTCTATCTTGTATCTTCACGGCCCATTAGTCCGACCCACGTTGCATAGCCCGGACGCCCGAGGACCCCGTAATCTAGGACTCCCTCAGGTATTGACACTGCCCTCAGCACCCGAGCCAACACGTAAGCCAGAGCCAGTCTCAGAACCTATCTATCAGTGGGAGCCTCAGGAGCCTATTTACGAGTGGGATCCTGATGCGGCCTGAACTATGTCAGTACTTCACCAAAGAGGAAGGGATGATGCAGCATAGCTACGGTAGGTACTTCCTCCACTGATGAGACCAAGGTTATCGAACCAGTAGGAGAACAACAGAACACTATGTAAAAGGTACCTACACACAAAGAACAAATACTTGCAACCCGGCGTAAAAGAGGGGTTGTCAATCCCTCCCGGGTAAAAAGATAGATAGAATTGTAGTACATAGGATAAATAGATCTCGCGGGAACGCGAGATAAAATAAATAACAAAAAATTGCAGCAAGGTATTTTTTGGTTTTTTAATTAATTGATCTAAAAATAAAAGTGAATAAAAATAGATCTTAAAGGAAAATATGATAAAGAAGGACCCGGGGGCCGTAGATTTCACTAGTGTCTTCTCTCGAGGAAAATAGCATGCGATGGGTGATAACCCACATGTATAGGGGATCGCAACAGTTTTCGAGGGTAGAGTATTCAACCCAAATTTATTGATTCAACACAAGGGGAGCCAAACAATATTCTCAAGTATTAGCAGCTGAGTTGTCAATTCAACCACACCTGTAAACTTAGTATCTGCAGCAAAGTGTTTAGTAGCAAAGTAATATGATAGTAGTGGTAATGGTAGCAAAAGTAACAGTAGCAAAAGTAATATTTTTGGTGTTTTGTAGTGATTGTAACAATAGCAACGGAAAAGTAAATAAGCGAAGAACAATATATGGAAAGCTTGTAGGCAATGGATCGGTGATGGAGAATTATGCCGGATGCGGTTCATCATGTAACAGTCATAACCATAGGGTGACACAGAACTAGCTCCAATTCATCAATGTAATGTAGACATGTATTCCGAATATAGTCATACGTGCTTATGGAAAAGAACTTGCATGACATCTTTTGTCCTACCCTCCCGTGGCAGCGGGGTCCTTTTGGAAACTAAGGGATATGAAGGCCTCCTTTTAATAGAGTGCCGGAACAAAGCATTAACACATAGTGAATACATGAACTCCTCAAACTACGGTCATCACTGGTAAGTATCCCGATTATTGTCACTTCGGGGTTAACGGATCATAACACATAATAGGTGACTATAGACTTGCAAGATAGGATCAAGAACTCTCATATATTGATGAAAATATAATAGGTTCAGATCTGAAATCATGGCACTCGGGCCCTGGTGACAAGCATTAAGCATAGCAAAGTCATAGCAACATCAGTCTCAGAACATAGTGGATACTAGGGATCAAACCCTAACAAAACTAACTCAATTACATGATAAATCTCATCCAACCCATCACTGTCCAGCAAGCCTACGATGGAATTACTCACACACGGCGGTGAGCATCATGAAATTGGTGATGGAGGAAGGTTGATGATGATTATGGTGATGAATTCCCCTCTCCGGAGCCCCAAACGGACTCCAGATTAGCCCTCTCGAGAGAGTTTAGGGTTTGGCGGCGGGTCCATATCGTAAAACGCGATGAATCCTTCTCTCTGGTTTTTCTCCCCGAAAATAAATATATATGGAGTCAGGGTTGAGGTCGGTGGAGCGTCAAGGGGCCCACGAGGCAGGGGGCGCGCCCAGGGGGTAGGGCGCGCCCCCCACCCTCATGGACAGGTGGAGGCCCCCTGACGTGGATCTTCCTTCCAGTATTTTTTATATATTCCAAAATAATTCTCCGTTGATTTTCAGCTCATTCCGAGAACTTCTATTTCTGCACAAAAATAACACCATGGCAATTCTGCTGAAAAGAGTGTCAGTCCGGGTTAGTTCCATTCAAATCATGCAAGTTAGAGTCCAAAACAAGGGCAAAAGTGTTTGGAAAAATAGATACAACGGAGACGTATCAACTCCCCCAAGCTTAAACCTTTGCTTGTCCTCTAGACATTCAGTTGATAAACTAAAAGTGATAAAGAAAAACTTTTACAAACTTTTTTTGCTCTTGTTGTTGTAAATATGTAAAGCCAGCATTCAAGTTTTCAGCAAAGATTATGAACTAACCATATTCACAATAACATTTAGGTCTCATGTTTACTCATATCAATGGCATAATCAACTAGCGAGCAATAATAATAAATCTCGGATGACAACACTTTCTCAAAACAATCATGATATGATATAACAAGATGGTATCTCGCTAGCCCTTTCTGAGACAGCAAAACATAAATGCAGAGCACTTTTAAAGATCAAGGACTGACTAGACATTGTAATTCATGGTAAAAGAGATCCAGTCAAGTCATACTCAATGTAAACTAACAGTAATGAATGCAAATGACAGTGGTGCTCTCCAACTGGTGCTTTTTAATAAGAGGGTGATGACTCAACATAAAATAAACGGATAGGACCTTCGCAGAGGGAAGTAGGGATTTGTAGAGGTGCTAGAGCTCAGTTTTGAAACAGATATGAATAATATTTTGAGCGGTATACTTTCATTGTCAACATAACAACCAAGAGATGGCGATATCTTCCATGCTACACACATTATAGGTGGTTCCCAAACAGAATGGTAAAGTTTATACCCCCCCTCCACCAACAAGCATCAATCCATGGCTTGCTCGAAACAACGAGTGCCTCCAACTAACAAGAGTCCCGGGGGAGTTTTGTTTGCAGTTATTTTGATTTGATTTGCATAAAGCATGGGACTGGGCATCCCGGTGACCAACCATTTTCTCGTGAGTGAGGAGCGAAGTCCACTCCTCTTGAGAATAACCCGCCTAACATGGAAGATACGGACAACCCTAGTTGATACATGAGCTATTCGAGCATACAAAATAGAATGTTTATTTGAAGGTTTAGAGTTTAGCACATACAAATTTACATGGAACGGCAGGTAGATACCGTATATAGGTAGGTATGGTGGACTCATATGGAACAACTTTGGGGTTTATGGAATTGGATGCACAAGCAGTATTCCCGCTTAGTACAAGTGAAGGCTAGCAAAAGACTGGGAAGCGACCAGCTAGAGAGCGACAACAGTCATGAACATGCATTAAAATTAATCAACACCGAGTGCAAGAATGAGTAGGATATAATGCACCATGAACATAAATATTGTAGAGGCCATGTTGATTTTGCTTCAACTACATGCGTGAACATGTGCCAAGTCAAGCCACTCGAATCGTTCAAAAGAGGATACCACCCTATCATACCACATCACAATGTTGGCACGCAAGGTAAACCATTATAAGCTCCTAGGTAATTAAGCATGGCATAAGCAACTACAATCTCTAATTGTCATTGCAAACATGTCTATTCATAATAGGCTGAATCAGGAACGATGAACTAATCATATTTACAAAAACAAGAGAGATCGAGTTCACACCAGCTTTTCTCATCTCAATAAGTTCATCATATAATCATCATTATTGCCTTCCACTTGCACGACCGAATAGTGTGGATAATAATAATAGTGCACGTGCATTGGACTAAGCTGGAATCTGCAAGCATTCAATTCAAGAGAGAAGACAAGGTAATATGAGCTCTTTGTCAGATCAACGATAATGCATATAAGAGCCGCTTTAACATCTTAATTATGGTCTTCTCCTATCGACCCCCAAAGAACAAGAAAAGAAATAAAACTATTTACACGGGAAAGCTCCCAACAAGCAAAATAAGAACGAGAAATCTTTTTGGATTTTCTTTTTAATTACTACTACAAGCATGGGAAGTAAACTAATTAAAAGCTACAACTAATTATTTTTTTGTTTTTCTTAAGGTTTATTAAACACACAAGAAGAAAGCATAAAAAGGGAAGTAAACTAGCATGGATGATACAATGAAAAAGTATGAGCACTGACAACTAGCAATGAGTGTGTGAACATGAATGTAATGTCGGTGAGAAATACGTACTCCCCCAAGCTTAGGCTTTTGGCCTATGTTGGTCTATGGCCACGGCTGGCCTGGCGGATATCCAAAGTTGTAGCTGGGGTCGTACTGAGATGCAGCAGCTATTGCCTTATGAGCTACTGCTCGGAGACGGGCCATCTCCGTCCTCCTCTTATACTCGTCCGCCTCCTCCCTGGTTATAACATATCTCCCTTTTGCCTGAGAGTCAAAGAAAGCAGGAGCAGGGAGAGCGACGTGATAGGTGCGTGGTCTGTCAAAGATTAGTCGGTACTGGAGGGACTGATCGTTCCTCTCAACAAACTGATGACGAACCATGGCCTCATAATCTAAATAAACAGGAGGCAACTCAATATCATACCCACGTATGGGTATATCAAGAAAATTAGCTGGACGGATTGCATAAATTCCACCGAAGAAATCTCCATTAAATCTATTATTATGCAACCTACGTGCAACAATGGCTCCCAAATTATAATGTCTATCTCCTAATACAGCACTCCTGAGAACACTGAGGTCAGGGACACACATGTGACATGCTTCATCCTTACCATTTATGCACCTATCTATGAAGAGAGCAAAATAATGTATAGCAGGAAAATGGATGCTCCCTATGGTAGCTTGTGTTATGTCTCTAGATTCCCCCACAGTTATACTAGAAAGAAAATCTCTAAATCCAGATTTGCGAGGTTCATTAGGACTACCCCATTGTGGAAGTTTGCAAGCAGTGTTAAAATCCTCTAAGTCCATAGTATAAGATTTTCATAAAGATCAAACAGGACAGTTTGAGAGTTGCGTGATGATGAAAATTCAAACCTTCTCACAAAGGAATCAGTGAGATAGTGGTACTGGCGGCACTTATCTACCTCGAAGCTCTCAAGATCAGCATTACGCACATATGCGTTAAATTCTTCCTTGATTCCTACTCAATCCATAAAGTCCTCTGAAGGCCAATCACAAGCCCGCACTTGAGCTTCCATCGGTGGTTCTTCGTCGGCAACGCGTATTGCGAGCCTGGGTCCTTGCTTCCTTGAAGGACCACCTTGGTACATTTTCCTAAACATATTTCTTCCTCTGAAAAATTTCTGAAATTTTAGTAACTTCAAAATAAAAGTGAACCAAACTCAATAATATTGATAGCAACTACTCCTACAAGTGCCTATAGGCAATATCATGCATCAAAACTACTTTTGACCATATAAATTTGACATGCAAGCTCAAGAACAGGGTCACCTAAGCAGCAAAAATATGCAATGAATAAAGAACTAGAACAAAAACTAATTGGACCATTGGAGGAGTCACATACCAAGGAACAATCCCCCCAAAGCAGTTTTGTGAGAGGTGCTTTGAGCAAGGAGATCGAAAATGGTAGAAAAATGAGCTTGGACTCGGGTTTGAGCTGGTTAGTGATGTTTGTGGGAGGAAGAAGGAGTGTATGGTAGCTGGAATAAGTGGAGGGGAGCCACCGTGGGCCCATGAGGCAGGGGGCACGCCCTCCAC
This sequence comes from Triticum urartu, assembly GCF_003073215.2. Lineage (NCBI taxonomy): Eukaryota > Viridiplantae > Streptophyta > Magnoliopsida > Poales > Poaceae > Triticum > Triticum urartu. The sequence goes on along the minus strand of NW_024112700.1, from coordinate 13,179 downwards.
CCTCGTACACAGGTGCTTGCTTCCCCTGCTATGTTCTCAGTGCCAGATATTCTCAAATATTCCAGAAAATCATATTTAAATTTTAGGGCATTTGGAGAACTTTTATTTCCGGGGTATTTTTTATTGCATGGATAATTCAAAAAACAGACCGAAATTACTATTTTTGCTTTATTTAATATAAATAACAAAAAGTAAAAAGAGGGTACAGAGAGTTGTGTTTTCTAAATTCATCCATCTCATGCTCATCAAAAGGAATCCACTAACAAGGTTGATCAGGTCTTGTTAACAAACTCATTCCGAATAACATGGAACCAGAGAATTTTCGAATAACACTAGGTTACCTCAACGGGGATATGCACATCCCCAACAATAAGAATATCATATTTCTTCTTGAGAGTAGGAAGAGGAAATTCAAAACCTCCAAAAATAATCGATGGAATTTTTCTAATAGAGCTTATACTATGAACTTGAGGTTGTTTCCTCGGAAAGTGTACCGTATGCGCATTGCCATTAACATGAAAAGTGACATTGCCTTTGGTGCAATCAATAACAGCCCCTGCAGTATTCAAAAATGGTCTTCCAAGAATAATAGACATACTATCATCCTCGGGAATATCAAGAATAACAAAGTCCGTTAAAATAGTAACGTTTGCAACCGCAACAGGCACATGCTCACAAATACCGACAGGTATAGCAGTTGATTTATCAGTCATTTGCAAAGATATTTCAGTAGGTGTAAACTTTTTCAAATCAAGTCTACGATATGAAGAGAGAGGCATAACACTAACACCGGCTCCAAGATCACATAAAGCAGTTTTAACATAGTTTCTTTTAATGGAGCATGGTATAGTTGGTACTCCTGGATCTCCAAGTTTCTTTGGTATTCCACCCTTAAAAGTATAATTATCAAGCATGGTGGAAATTTCAGCTTCCGGTATCTTTCTTTTATTTGCAATAATCTCTTTCATATACTTAGCATAAGGATTCATTTTGAGCATATCAGTCAAACGCATACGCAAGAAGATAGGTCTAATCATTTCAGCAAAGCACTCAAAATCCTCACCATCCTTTTTCTTGGATGGTTTAGGAGGAAAAGGCATGGGTTTCTAAACCCATAGTTCTCTTTCTTTACCGTGCTTCCTAGCAACAAAGTCTCTCTTATCATAACGTTGATTCTTTGATTGTGGGTTATCAAGATTAACAGCAGGTTCAATCTCTACATCATTATCATTGCTAGGTTGAGCATCAACATGAACATCATCATTAACATTACCACTAGGTTCATGTTCATCACCAGATTGTGTTTCAGCATCAGAAATAGAAATATCATTGGGATTCTCAGGTGTGTCAATAACAGGTTCGCTAGAAGCATGCAGAGTCCTATCATTTTTCTTGATCTTCCTCTTAGAAGGACTAGGTGCATCAATATTATTTCTCTGAGAATCTTGCTCAATTCTCATAGGATGGCCCTCAGGATATAAAGGTTCCTGAGTCATTTTACCACCACTAGTCATAACTCTAACAACATTATCATTTTTCTTACTATTTAATTCATTGAGAAAATCATTATGAGCTTTAAGTACTTGTTCTACTTGAGTGGTAACCATAGAAGCATGTTTACTAATAAGTTTAAGTTCACCTTTAACATTAGCCATATAATCACCCAAGTGTTCAAGCATATCAGCATTGTGTTTTAATTCTCTACCAAAATAAGCATTGAAGTTTTCTTGTTTAACCATAAAGTCATCAAACTCATCCAAGCATGGGCTAGCAAACTTAGTAAATGGGATTTCAGCTTTATCATATCTATAGAGAGAATTTACCTTTACTACCTGTGTCGGGTTATCAAGACCATGTGTTTCTTCAATAGATGATGGATTAAAACCATGTATTTCTTCAACATGTGGTAAATTAAGACCATGTATTTCTTCAATAGGAGGTAAATTCTTAACATGTTCAGCTTTAATACATTTTTCCTTCATAGATTTATTTGCCTCTTGCATATCTTCAGGACTGAGAAATAGAATACCCCTTTTCTTCGGAGTTGGCTTAGGAGTTGGTTCAGGAATTGGATCAGGAATTGTATCAGGAAGTGTCCAATTATTTTCATTAGTCAACATATTATTCAATAGAATTTCAGCTTCATCTGGTGTTATTTCCGTGAAAACACAACCAGCACAACTATCCAGGTGGTCTCTGGAAGCATCAGTTAGTTGATTATAAAAGATATCAAGTATTTCATTTTTCTTAAGAGGATGATCAGGCAAATCATTAAGTAATTGGAGAAGCCTCCCCCAAGCTTGTGGGAGACTCTCTTCTTCAATTTGCACAAAATTATATATTTCCCTTAAAGCAGATTGTTTCCTATGAGCGGGGAAATATTTAGCAGAGAAGTAATAAATCATATCCTGGGGACCACGCACACAACCAGGATCAAGAGAATTAAACCATATCTTAGCATCACCCTTTAATGAGAACGGAAATATCTTAAGGATATAATAATAGCGAGTTTTCTCATCATTAGTGAACAGGGTGGCTATATCATTTAATTTAGTAAGATGTGCCACAACAGTTTCAGATTCATAACCATAGAAAGGATCAGATTCAACTAAAGTAATTATCTCAGGATCAACAGAGAAATCATAATCCTTATCAGTAACAAAGATAGGTGAACTAGCATAAGCAGGATCATATTTCATTCTAGCACTCAAAGTTTTTTGTTTCAGCTTAGCTAATAATTTCTTAAGATCACTCCTATCATTGCAAGCAAGAAAATCTCTAGCAGTTTCTTCATCCATAACATAGCCCTCAGGCACAACAGGTAATTCATATCTAGGGGAGAGTCTTCATCATCACTTTCATCAATATTATCAGTTTCAATAATTTCATTCTCTCTAGCCCTAGCAAGTTGTTCATCAAGAAATTCACCAAGTGGCATAATCGTATCAAGCATAGAAGTAGTTTCATCACAAGTATAATGCATAGCAGAAGTGGCATCATCAATAACATGCGACATATCAGAATGAATAGTAGGAGTAGGTGTCGCAAGTTTACTCAAAACAGAAGGTGAATCAAGTGCAGAGCTAGATGGCAGTTCCTTACCTCCCCTCATAGTTGAGGGATAAATCTTTGTTTTCACGTCTTTCAAGTTCTTCATAATGATAAGCAGATATAAATCCCAAGTGACTCAAAGAATAGAGCTATGCTCCCCGGCAACGGCGCTAGAAAATAGTCTTGATAGCCCACAAGTATAGGGGGTCGCAACAGTTTTCGAGGGTAGAGTATTCAACCCAAAAATTTATTGGTTCGACACAAAGGGAGCCAAAGAATATTCTCAAGTATTAGCAGCTGAGTTGTCAATTCAACCACACCTGTAAACTTAGTATCTGCAGCAAAGTGTTTAGTAGCAAAGTAATATGATAGTAGTGGTAATGGTAGCAAAAGTAACAGTAGCAAAAGTAATATTTTTGGTGTTTTGTAGTGATTGTAACAATAGCAACAGAAAAGTAAATAAGCGAAGAACAATATATGAAAAGCTTGTAGGCAATGGATCCGAGTGATGGAGAATTATGCCGGATGCGGTTCATCATGTAACAGTCATAACCTAGGGTGACACAGAACTAGCTCCAATTCATCAATGTAATGTAGGCATGTATTCCGAATATAGTCATACATGCTTATGGAAAAGAACTTGCATGACATCTTTTGTCCTACCCTCCCGTGGCAGCGGGGTCCTATTGGAAACTAAGGGATATTAAGGCCTCCTTTTAATAGAGTACCGGAACAAAGCATTAACACATAGTGAATACATGAACTCCTCAAACTATGGTCATCACCGGTAAGTATCCTGATTATTGTTACTTCGGGGTTAACGGATCATAACACATAATAGGTGACTATAGACTTGCAAGATAGGATCAAGAACTCTCATATATTGATGAAAACATAATAGGTTCAGGTCTGAAATCATGGCACTCGGGCCCTAGTGACAGGCATTAAGCATAGCAAGGTCATAGCAACATCAATCTCAGAACATAGTGGATACTAGGGATCAAATCCTAACAAAACTAACTCGATTACATGATAAATCTCATCCAACCCATCACTGTCCAGCAAGCCTACGATGGAATTACTTATGCACGGTGGTGAGCATCATGAAATTGGTGATGGAGGATGGTTGATGATGACGATGGCGACGGATTCCCCTCTCCGTAGCCCCGAACGGACTCCAGATCTGCCCTCCCGAGAGAGTTTAGGGCTTGGCGGCGGCTCCGTATCGTAAAACGCGATGAATCCTTCTCCCTAGTTTTTTTGTCCCCGAAAGTGAATATATGGAGTCAGGGTTGAGGTCGGTGGAGCATCAGGGGGCCCACGAGGCAGGGGGCGCGCCTAGGGGGGTAGGGCGCGCCCCCCACCCTCGTGGACAGGTGGAGGCCCCCTGACATGGATCTTCCTTCCAGTATTTTTTATATATTACAAAATAATTCTCCGTTGATTTTTAGGTCATTCTGAGAACTTCTATTTCTGCACAAAAATAACACCATGGTAATTCTGCTGAAAACAGCGTCAGTCTGGGTTAGTTCCATTCAAATCATGCAAGTTAGAGTCCAAAACAAGGGCAAAAGTGTTTGGAAAAGTAGATACGACGGAGACGTATCAGTGGGTAAACAAATTACTGTTGGGCAATTGATTAAACTTCAAATACTTATGATGATATCTAGGCAATGATCATTATATAGGCATCACGTCCAAGATTACTAGACCGACTCCTGCCTGCATCTACTACTATTACTCCACACATCGATCGCTATCTAGCATGCATCTAGTGTATTAAGTTCATGGAGAAATGGAGTAATGCAATAAGAACGATGACATGATGTAGACAAGATCTATTCATGTAAGAATAGACCCCATCTTGTTATCCTTAATAGCAACGATACATAAGTGTCATTTCCCCTTCTGTCACTGGGATTGTGCACCGTAAGATCGAACCCATCACAAAGCACTCTTCCCATGGCAAGAAAAATCAATCTAGTCAGCCTACCTAAACCAAAGATTTGAAGAATTAATACGAGGCTATGAGCAATCATGCATATAAGAGAACAAAACTCAAATAAATTTCATGGACAAAATAGATTTGATCATAAACTCAAAGTTCATCGGATCCCAACAAACACACGCAAAAAGAGTTACATCAAATAGATCTCCAAGAGACCATTGTATTGAGAATCAAAAGAGAGAGATGAAGCCATCTAGCTACTAACTACGGACCCATAGGTCTATAATGAACTACTCACGCATCATCAGAGAGGCACCAATGAGGATGATGAACCCCTTCGTGATGGTGTCTAGATTGGATCTATGGTTTCTGGAACTTGCGGTGGCTGGAATTGTGTTTTGTCGACTCCCCTAGGGTTTTTGGATTTTCACGGTATTTATAGAGCAAAGAGGCAGTGCGGGAGGCGGCCGAGGCGGGCACAACTCACCAGGGCACGCCTGGGCCCCCAGGCACACCAAGGTGGGTTGTGCTCCCCTCGGAGCCCCCCTCTGGTACTTTCTTGGCCCAACCTGTGTCTTCTAGTCCAAAAAAATCTCCAAATTTTTTTGCTGCATTTGGACTCCGTTTGGTATTGATTTTTTGCGAAGTAAAAAACAAGCAAAAACAGCAACTGGCATTGGGCACTATGTCAATAGATTAGTCCCAAAAAATGATATAAAGTTGTTATAAAATGATTGTAAAACATCCAAGAATGATAATATAACAGCATGGAACAATAAAAATTATAGATACGTTGGAGACGAATCAGCATCCCCAATCTTAATTCCTGCTCGTCCTCGAGTAGGTAAATGATTAAAACAGAATTTTTGATGTGGAATGTTGCTTATCATGTTCATCACATATTTTTTTCTTTTGTAGCGTGGACATTTGGACTTTTATATGATTCAAAGCAATAGTCTAGTTTTGACATGAAGACTTCAATACTCAAGCATATCAAAGAGCAACCATGTCTTTCAAAATATCAACACTAAAGCAAGTTATCCCTAGCCCATTATGCTCAATCATTGATCCATTCATGAAACACACTCGCATATTAGCTACACCCATTGCTCAAGTATGATCATAGTGCCCCTTAGTTGGTTCTTTATAAGAGAAGATGGAGACTCAAAAAATAAAAATTGCATAAAGTAAAAAAAGAAAGGCCCTTCGCAAAGGGAAGTAGGGATTTGTAGAGGTGCCAGAGCTCAAAGCAAAAAAGATAAAGATAAAACATTTTGGGTGGCATGCCTTTCCTGTCAAATGAAAGATCGAGTAGTTCTGATACGTCCATTTTGCATCATGCTTTTATATCGAATTTTTGCATTATGGGCTGTTATTACACATTATGTCACAATACTTATGCCTATTCTCTCTTATTTTACAAGGTTTACATAAAGAGGGAGAATGCCGGCAGCTGGGATTCTGGGCTGGAAAAGGAGCAAATATTAGAGACCTATTCTGCACAAGCTCCAAAAGTCCTGAAACTTCACGGAAGATGTTTTCCAAATATATAAAAAATACTGAGAGCAAGAACTTCACCAGGGGGCCACACCCTGCCCACGAGGGTGGGGGGCGCGCCCTACCCCCCTGGGCGCGCCCCTACCTCGTGGGCCCCCTGGTGGCCCTCCGGTGGCCATCTTCTGCTATATGAAGTCTTTCAAGGGGAAAAATCATAAGCCATCTTCTCGATGAAACTCCGCCGCCACGAGGCGGAACCTTGGCGGAACCAATCTAGGGCTCTGGCGGAGCTGTTCTGCCGGGGAAACTTCTCCCAGAGGGGGAAATCATCGCCATCGTCATCACCAACGCTCCTCTCATCAGGAGAGGAATCTCCATCAACTCCATCAGCACCATCCTCTCAAAACCCTAGTTCATCTCTTGTATCCAATTCTTGTCTCCAAGTCGGGATTGGTGCTAGTAGGTTGCTAGTAGTGTTAATTACTCCTTGTAGTTGATGCTAGTTGGTTTAATTGGTGGAAGATCATATGTTCAGATCCTATATGCACATTAATACCCCTCTGATTATGAACATGTTTATGCTTTGTGAGTAGTTACTTTTGTTCCTGAGGACATGGGAGAAGTCTTGCTATTAGTAGTCATGTGAATTTGGTATTCGTTCGATATTTTGATGAGATGTATGTTGTCTCTCCTCTAGTGGTGTTATGTGAACGTCGACTACATGACACTTCACCATTGTTTTGGGCCTAGAGGAAGGCATTGGGAAGTAATAAGTAGATGATGGGTTGCTAGAGTGACAGAAGCTTAAACCCTAGTTTATGTTGCTTCGTAAGGGGCTGATTTGGATCCATATGTTTCATGCTATGGTTAGGTTTACCTTAATACTTTTGTTGTAGTTGCGGATGCTTGCAATAGAGGTTAATCATAAGTGGGATGCTTGTCCAAGTAAGAGTACCCAAGCACCGGTCCACCCACATACCAAATTATCAAAGTACCGAACGCGAATCATATGAGCGTGATGAAAACTAGCTTGACTGATATTCCCATGTGTCCTCGGGAGCGCTTTTCCTATATAAGAGTTTGTCCAGGCTTGTCCTTTGCTACAAAAAGGATTGGGCCACCTTGCTGCACTTTATTTACTTTTGTTACTTGTTGCTCGTTACAATTATCTTTATCACAAAACTATCTGTTACCACTTATTTCAGTACTTGCAGAGAATACCTTGCTGAAAACCGCTTATCATTTCCTTCTGCTCCTCGTTGGGTTCGACACTCTTACTTATCGAAAGGACTACGATAGATCCCCTATACTTGTGGGTCATCAAGACTCTTTTCTGGCGCTGTTGCCGGGGAGTGAAGCGCCTTTGGTAGGTGGAATTTGGTAAGGAAAAATTTATATAGTGTGCTGAAATTTACTGTCACTTGTTACTATGGAAAGTAATCCTTGAGGGGCTTGTTCGGGGTATCTTCACCCCGACCAGTAGAGCAAAGAGTTGCTCCTCAACCTACTGAACCTACTGAAAATGATGAAAATGAAAATGCTTGTTTGAATTCCTTCGGGTATGATAGAAAACTGCTAGCTAATCCTTTTTGCAGGAGATGGAACAAATCCTGATGAGCACTCTATATATGTGGATGAAGTTTGTGGATTATTTAAGCTTGCAGGTGTACCCGAGATGTTGCTAAGAAGAAGGTCTTCCCTTTATCTTTGAAGGAGATGCATTGATCATGGTATAGGCTATGTGATGATATGAGATCATGGAACTATAAAGAGATTGAAATTGGAATTTCATCAGAAAGTATTCCTATGCATCTTGTTCATCGTGATCGCAATTATATATATAATTTTTGGCCTCGCGAAGGAGAAAGCATCGCTCAAGCTTGGGGGAGGCTTAAATCAATGTTATATTCATGCCCCAATCATGAGCTCTCAAGAGAAATGATTATTCAAAATTTTTATGCTCGGCTTTCTGGCAATCGCACCATGCTTGATACTTCTTGTGCTGGCTCTTTTATGATGAAGACTATTCGAATTCAAATGGGATTTATTGGAAAGAATTAAACGCAACTCTGAAGATTTTGACCTCGATGAAGGTAAGGAGTTAGGTATAACACCTAAGTTTGATTGTGTTAAATCTTTTATGGATACCGATGTTTTCCGTGAATTTAGCACTAAATATGGACTTGACTCTGAGATAGTAGCTTCTTTCTGTGAATCCTTTGCTACTCATGTTGATCTCCCAAAGGAGAAGTGGTTTAAATATAATCCTCCCACTGAGGTAAAAGTAGTTGCTCCTATTAAAGTTGAAGGAAAGACTATCACTTATGATGACCCTATTGTTCCTGCTGGTTATATTGAGAAGCCACCTTTCCCTGTTAGAATAAAGGATCATGATAAAGCTTCAACTGTAGTCAACACAAGTAATATTAGGACACACAAACCCCTTGAGCAAGTTAAAGTTGAACCTAAAATTGCTATGGTTAAAGATCTCTTGGCCGATAATATTGATGGGCATGTTATTTACTTCTACAATGAAGCTGCTAGAATTGCTAGACCTGATGCTAAAAATAAACATAGACCTGTTGTAGGCATGCCTGTTATTTCCATTAAAATAGTAGATCATTGTTATCATGGCTTATGTGATATGGGTGCTAGTGCAAGTGCAATACCTCATTCCTTATACGAAGAAATTATGCATGATATTGCACCTGCTGAGATAGAAGATATCAATGTTACCATTAAACTTGCCAATAGAGATACTATTTCACCGGTTGGGATTGTTAGAGATGTTGAAGTCTTGTGTGGGAAGGTTAAATATCCTGCTGATTTTCTTGTTCTTGGTTCCCCACAAGATAGCTTTTGTCCCATTATATTTGGTAGACCCTTCTTGAACACTGTTAATGCTAAGATAGACTGCAATAAGGATATTGTTTCTGTTGGTTTAGGGGATATGTCTCATGAGTTTAATTTTGCTAAATTTCATAGACCACACCATGATAAAGAATTGCCTAGTAAAGATGAAATTATTGGCCTCGCTTCTATTGCCGTGCCTCCTACTGATCCTTTAGAACAATATTTGCTAGACCATGAAAATGATATGATTATGAATGAAAGAAGGGAAATAGATGAAGTATTCTTTAAACAGGGACCTACTCTGAAACACAACTTGCCTGTTGAAATCCTAGGGGATCCTCCTCCACCCAAGGGTGATCCCGTGTTTGAGCTTAAACCATTGCCTGGTACACTTAAATATGCTTATCTTGATGAAAAGAAGATATATCATGTTATTATTAGTGCTAACCTTTCAGAGCATGAAGAAGAGAAATTATTGAAAACTCTGAAGAAGCACCGTACTGCTATTGGATATACTCTTGATGATCTTAAGGGCATTAGTCCCACTCTATGTCAACACAAAATAAATTTGGAGAAAAACGCCAAACCAGTTATTGATCACCAATGATGGCTAAATCCTAAGATGAAAGAAGTGGGAAGGAAGGAAATATTAAAGCTCCTTGAAGCATGTATAATTTATCCCGTTGCTGATAGTCAGTGGGTAAGTCCTGTCCATTGTGTCCCTAAGAAGGGAGGTATTACTGTCGTTCCTAATGATAAAGATGAATTGATTCCGCAAAGAATTATTACAGGTTATAGGATGGTGATTGATTTCCGCAAATTAAATGAAGCTACTAAAAAGATCATTACCCTTTGCCTTTCATTGATCAAATGCTAGAAAGATTATGCAAACATACACATTTTTGCTTCCTAGATGGTTACTCTGGTTTCTCTCAAATACCTGTGTCAGCTGATAATCAAGAAAAGACTACTTTTACTTGCCCTTTCGGTACCTTTGCTTCTAGACATATGCCTTTTGGTTTATGTAATGCACCTTCTACCTTTCAAAGATGCATGATGGCTATATTCTCTGACTTTTGTGAAAAGATTTGTGAAGTTTTCATGGATGATTTCTCTGTTTATGGATCCTCTTTTGATGATTGCTTGAGCAACCTTGATCGAGTTTTGCAGAGATGTGAAGAAACTAACCTTGTCTTGAATTGGGAGAAGTGCCACTTTATGGTTGATGAAGGTATGTCTCGGGGCATAAAATTTCTGAAAGATGTATTGAAGTTGACAAAGCTAAAGTTGATGCTATTGAAAAGATGTCGCGTCCCAAGGACATCAAAGGTATAAGAAGTTTCCTTGGTCATGCCGTTTTTTATAGGAGGTTCATTAAGGACTTCTCAAAAATTTCCCGGCCTCTGACGAACCTATTACAAAAAGATATTCCTTTTGTCTTTGATGATGATTGTGTAGAAGCATTTGAAATACTTAAGAAAGCCTTGATTTCTGCACCTATTGTTCAGCCACCTAATTGGAATTTACCCTTTGAAATCATGTGTGATGCTAGTGACTATGCTGTAGGTGCTATTTTAGGACAAAGAGTCGATAAGAAACTAAATGTTATTCAATATGCTAGTAAAACCCTAGACAACGCCTAGAGAAATTATGCCACTACTGAAAAAGAATTTTTAGCAATTGTATTTGCTTGTGATAAGTTCAGACCTTATATTATTGATTCTAAAGTAACTATTCACACTGATCATGCTGCTATTAAATATCTTATGGAAAAGAAAGATGCTAAACCTAGAATTATTAGATGGGTTCTCCTACTACAAGAATTTGATTTGCATATTATTGATAGAAAGGGAGCTAAGAACCCCATTGTAGACAACTTGTCTAGGTTAGAGAATGTTCTTGATGACCCACTACCTATTGATGATGGCTTTCCTGATGAAAAATTAAATGTCATAAATGCTTCTCTTACTGCTCCATGGTATGCTGATTATGCTAATTACATTGTTGCGAAATTTATACCACCTAGTTTCACATACTAGCAAAAGAAAAAAGTTCTTCTATGATTTAAGGCATTACTTCTGGGATGACCCACACCTTTACAAAGAAGCAGTAGATGGTGTTATTAGACATTGTATACCTGAGCATGAACAGGAACAGATCCTACGTAAGTGTCACTCCGAGGCTTATGGAGGACACCATGCTGGAGATAGAACTGCATACAAGGTATTGCAATCCGGTTTTTATTGGCCTACTCTCTTCAAGGATGCTCGTAAGTTTGTCTTATCTTGTGATGAATGTCAAAGAATTGGTAATATTAGTAGACGTCAAGAAATGCCTATGAATTATTCACTCGTTATTGAACCATTTGATGTTTGGGGCTTCGATTATATGGGACCATTTCCTTCCTCTAATGGGTGTACACATATTTTAGTTACTGTTGATTACGTTACTAAGTGGGTAGAAGCTATTCCAACTAGTAGTGCTGATTGATACGTCTCCAATGTATCTATAATTTTTTATTGCTCCATGCTATTATATTATCTGTTTTGGATGTTAATGGGCTTTATTTCACACTTTTATATCTTTTTGGGACTAACCTACTAACCGGAGGCCCAACCCAAATTGCTATTTTTTTTTGCCTATTTTAGGGTTTCGAAGAAAAGGAATATCAAATGGAGTCCAAATGGAATGAAACCTTCGGGAACATGATTTTCTCAACAAACGTGATCTAGGAGACTTGGAGTGGCCGTCAAGAAACAAGGGAGGAAGGCACGAGGCAGGGGGCGCGCCTACCCCCCTTGGGCGCGCCCTCCACCCTCGTGGGCCCTTAGTTGCTCCACCGACGTATTTCTTCCTCCTATATATATCCACGTATGCCCCAAACATCCAGGAGCACCACAAAAACCTAATTCCACCGCCGCAACCTTCTGTACTCGAGAGATCCCATCTCGAGGCCTTTTCTGGAGCTCCACCGGAGGGGGCATTGATCATAGAGGGCTTCTACATCAACTCCATGGCCTCTCCGGTGATGTGTGAGTAGTTGACCTACGGGTCCATAGTTATTAGCTAGATGGCTTCTTCTCTCTCTTTGGATCTCAATACAAAGTTATCCTCGATTTTCTTGGAGATCTATTTGATGTAATCTTCTTTTGCGGTGTGTTTGTCGAGATCCGGTGAATTGTGGGTTTATGATCCAGATTATCTATGAACAATATTTGATTCTCCTCTGGATTCTTTTATGTATGATTGGTTTACCTTTGCAAGCCTCTTCGAATTATCAGTTTGGTTTGGCCTACTATATTGATCTTTCTTGCAATGGGAGAAGTGCTTAGCTTTGGGTTCAATCTTGTGGTGTTCGATCCTAGTGACAGAAAGGGATGTTACAAGCGGTCGTTGTGTGGAGTAATAGTAGTAGATGCAGGCAGGAGTCGGTCTACTTGTCTTGGATGTGATGCCTATATACATGATCATACCTAGATATTCTCATAACTATGCTCAATTCTATCAATTGCTCGACAGTAATTCGTTTACCCACCGTAATACTTATTCTCCTGAGAGAAGCCACTAGTGAAACCTATGCCCCCTGGTCTATCTTCCATCATATTAATCTTCTAATACTTAGTTATTACCTTTGCCGTTTATTTTACTTTGCATCTTTATTTCTCTTTATCATAAAAATACCAAAAATATTATCTTATCATATCTATCAGATCTCACTCTCGTAAGTGACCGAGAAGGGATTGACAACCCCTTTATCGCGTTGGTTGCGAGGTTCTTATTTGTTTGTGTAGGTGCGTGGGACTTGAGCATGATCTCCTACTGGATTGATA
>NW_024112699.1:0-9853 GCF_003073215.2 Triticum urartu | reverse complement strand
CCTGAATTTTCCATATTTCCAAAAATAAGCTCCGTCTTTTATCCCGTTTGGACTCCGTTTGATATGGATATTCTGCGAAACCAAAAACATGCAACAGACAGGAACTGGCACTGGGCACTGGATCAATATGTTAGTCCCAAAAATAATATAAAAAGTTGCCAAAAAGTATATGAAAGTTGAATAATATTGGCATGGAACAATCAAAAATTATAGATACGACGGAGACGTATCAGCATCCCCAAGCTTAATTCCTGCTCGTCCTCGAGTAGGTAAATGATAAAAAAGATAATTTTTGATGTGGAATGCTACCTAGCATAATCTTGATCATATGTCTAATCATGGCATGAATATTAAGACACGAGTGATTCAAAGCAATAGTCTATCCTTTGACATAAAAATAATAATACTTCAAGCATACCAACCAAGCAATTATGTCTTATTGAAATAACATAGCCAAAGAAAGCTCATCCCTACAAAATCATATAGTCTGGCTATGCTCCATCTTCACCACACAAAATATCACATCATGCACAACCCCGATGACAAGCCAAGCAATTGTTTCATACTTTTGACGTTCTCAAACCTTTTCAACTTTCACGCAATACATGAGCGTGAGCCATGGACATAGCACTATAGGGAATAGAATAGATGGTGGTTGTGGAAGAAGACAAAAAGGAGAAGATAGTCTCACATCAACTAGGCGTATCAACGGGCTATGGAGATGCCCATCAATAGATATCAATGTGAGTGAGTAGGGATTGCCATGCAACGTATGCACTAGAGCTATAAGTGTATGAAAGCTCCAACTGAAACTAAGTGGGTGTGCATCCAACTTGCTTGCTCATGAAGACCTCGGGCATTTGAGGAAGCCCATCATCGGAATATACAAGCCAAGTTCTATAATGAAAATTCCCACTAGTATATGAAAGTGATAACTCAAGAGACTCTCTATATGAAGAACATGGTGCTACTTTGAAGCACAAGTGTGGTAAAAGGATAGTAACATTGCCCCTTCTCTCTTTTTCTCTCATTTTTTTTTTTTGGGCCTTCTCTCTTTTTTTTGGCCTTTCTATTTTTTTATATTTTTTTATTTTTTCGTCCGGAGTCTCATCCCGACTTGTGGGGGAATCATAGTCTCCATCATCCTTTCCTCACTGGGGCAATGCTCTAATAATGATGATCATCACACTTTTATTTACTTACAACTCAATATTACAACTCGATATCTAGAACAAAGATATGACTCTATATGAATGCCTCCGGCGGTGTACCGGGATGTGCAATGATCTAGCGTAGCAATGACATCAAAAACGGACAAGCCATGAAAACATCATGCTAGCTATCTTACGATCATGCAAAGCAATATGACAATGAATGCTCAAGTCATGTATATGATGATGATGAGTTGCATGGCAATATATCTCGGAATGGCTATGGAAATGCCATGATAGGTAGGTATGGTGGCTGTTTTGAGGAAGGTATATGGTGGGTTTATGGTACCGGCGAAAGTTGCGTACTAGAGAGGCTAGCAATGTGGAAGGGTGAGAGTGCGTATAATCCATGGACTCAACATTAGTCATAAAGAACTCACATACTTGCTGCAAAAATCTATTAGTTATCGAAACAAAGTACTACGCACATGCTCCTAGGGGGATAGATTGGTAGGAAAAGATCATCGCTCGTCCCCAACCGCCACTCATAAGGAAGACAATCAATAAATAAATCATGCTCCGACTTGGTTACATAATGGTTCACCATACGTGCATGCTACGGGAATCACAAACCTCAACACAAGTATTTCTACAATCCACAACTAACCACTAGCATGACTCTGATATCACCATCTTTATATCGCAAAACTATTGCATGGAATCAAACATATCATATTCAGAGATCTACAAGTTTTATGTAGGATTTTATGACTAACCATGTGAATGACCAGTTCCTGTCATCTCTCTAAATAGATATAAGTGAAGCAAGAGAGTTTAATTCTTTCTACAAAAGATATGCCCACGCTCTAACAAATATAAGTGAAGCAAAAGAGCATTCTACAAATGGCGGTTGTCTAAGTAAAGAGAAACATGCAATCCAAACTTCAAATGATATAAGTGAAGCACATGAAGCATTCTATAAATCCACACTCAAAAAATATAACTGAAGTGCAAAGAGCATTCTATAAATCAACCAAGGACTATCTCATACCAGCATGGTGTATAAAAATAAAAATAAAAACCTAAATGCAAAAGACGCTCCAAGACTTGCACATATCGCATGAACGAAACGAATCCGAAAACATACCGATATTTGTTGAAGAAAGAGGCGATGCCTTCCCAGCATCCCCAAGCTTAGACACTTGAGTCTCCTTGAATATTTACTTGGGGTGCCTCGGGCATCCCCAAGTTTGAGCTCTTGCCTCTCTTCCTTCTTCTCACATCGAAACCTTCTTGATCATCGAACACTTCATCCACACAAAACTTCAACAGAAAACTCGGTAAGATCCGTTAGTATAATAAAGCAAATCACTACTCTAGGTACTGTTGCAAACCAATTCATATTTTGTTTTTGCATTGTGTCTACTGTAATATAACTTTTTCATGGCTTAATCCACTGATATAAATTGATAGTTTCATCAAAACAAGCCAACTATGCATCAAAAACAGAATCTGTCTAAAACAGAACAGTCTGTAGCAATCTGAACATTCACCATACTTATGATACTTGAAAAATTCTACCAAAATTAGGATAAATAAACAATTTTTGCAGAAAGACAGTGCAAAAAGTATCAGAACCATTTGACGTTCCAGTAAAAAATTAAAATTCATGCACTACAGCCAAAGTTTCTGTCCTGCACCGCACAAACCAACAAGCATCATAAACATCGTAAAGGCAAACCTTGGCCCATTATTTTTATAATACAATGGAATTGTACAAGGGGATAATTATTTTTGTTGAAAAGTTTCTGTAATCAAGATTCATAAAGTTGCCATGAGCATGAACAAAGTTCAAGGAGCTCTCCCACTTCAACAATGCTTGTCTTTCTCACTTTCACTTTTCATTTTGAAAAGTTTTGGGTTCCCCTCTTTATTTTTGTTGTTTTTAAACTATATGAAAGCACTCAACAGAAATAAATGACTCTCTAAAACTTCCGGGTTGTCTCCCTGGCAGCGCTTTCTTTAAAGCCATTAAGCTAGGCATATAGTGCTCAAGTAGCGAATCCACCCGGATCCCAAGGTATATCAAAGCCAATTTTAATTAACAATGATTTGTAATTTAGTAGTGAGCACAAAGCAACATATCTCAAGCAATGACGAAGTCTAACTCTCTTCCTATGCATCGGCATGTCATAAAAGAACAATTTATGCACACCTAGTAAAGGCTAATGCATGGTATAAACAGTTTCTTGCAATTTTGTCATATTGGAAACATAGAGAGGTGGAGATATAGTTCCTCTCTCATAATAATTGAAAGTAGGAGCAACAAGCACATGCATATTATATTCATCAAAATCATCATGTGCAACGATAAAAGGCAGCCCATCAATATAATCCTTAATAAGTGCAAACTTCTCCGATATAGTGTAGTTTGGAGAATTCAAAACGATAATAGGACTATCATGCGTGGGTGCAATAGCAACAATTTCATGTTTAACATAAGGAACTATAGCAAGTTCATCTCCATAAGCATAATTCATATTGGCATCTTGGCCACAAGCATAGCAAGCATCATCAAAAAGGGATATTTCAAAAGAATCAGGGATCATAACAGTCATCATAGCAATCATCCTTCGGTAAGCACGAAGGGGAATTAAACAATGTATGAGTTGAAGAGTTACTCTCATTAGAAGGTGGGCACGGGTGATCAATCCGCTCTTCCTCCTTTTGTTCTTCGCTCTCCTCCTCATCTTTTTCATCCAATGAGCTCACAGTTTCATCAATTTCTTCTTCCATAGACTCCTGCAAAATATTAGTCTCTTCTTGGACAGCGGAGTATTCCTCAATATTGTTTAACATAGGTATTAGAAGCATAATTATCATAGCAATATTTAAGTATAGCAAAATTTTCAGATTTGTGAAGTAGCATCATACTTTTCAATCAAAGAAGCAATTTCAAAAGCACCCTTAAAGCAACAAATTCTTCAATTTGTTGAACATCATAGTAACTATAAACACCTTTAGCATATGAAGATAAGATTCCATTATCAATAAACTCACATTGGTAGGGAAGGTGTTTCTTAGGGTTTTCAGAACAACAAGTAAAATCATATATTTCACATAAATTCCAAGCATAGCATTGCAAACGTTGAATTTGACCCATAATAGTTTCCCTTTTTCAGATATACGGTGTCGCACATAACAAGCATGCTCATCTAAAGATTTTCCCTCAACTAAGCTAGTTGGGGTTTCAGCACGAGCACATAGGGATCGAAGATGATCCAAGTAATAAGCTTCAGCAGTGTGATAGATTTTGAGTGGTTCTTCAACCATTGGTTCAGTAGTACAACTAATTTTTTTGGTATTTTGCGTTTCCTACCCATAACTAAAGATAGAAAACAACTAAGAACAGCAAATAAAAATTACTTAGTGATAAAGCAAACAAGCACACACGAGAATATTCACCCCACGCTATTGCTCCCCGGCAACGGCGCCAGAAAAAGGTCTTGATAACCCACAAGTATAGGGGATCGCAACAGTTTTCGATAAGTAAGAGTGTCGAACCCAACGAGGAGCTAAAGGTAGAACAAATATTCCCTCAAGTTCTATCGACCACCGATACAACTCTACGCACGCTTGACGTTCGCTTTACCTAGAACAAGTATGAAACTAGAAGTACTTTGTAGGTGTTGTTGGATAGGTTTGCAAGATAATAAAGAGTACGTAAATAAAAAGTAGGGGCTGTTTAGATAAAGAAACAATAAAGTAAATATAGCGAGTGTGGAAAAGTGGTGGTAGGAGTTGCGAAATTGCCCCTAAGCAATTGACTACTTTACTAGACCGATAGCAAGTATTATGTGGGAGAGGCCACTGCTAGCATGTCATCCCTGACTTGGAATTCTATGCACTTATGATTGGAACTATTAGCAAGCATCCGCAACTACTAATGTTCATTAAGGTAAAACCCAACCATAGCATTAAGATATATTGGTCCCCCTTCAATCCCGTATGCATCAATTTCTATGCTAGGTTGAAGCTTCTGTCACTCTTGCCCTCCAATACATAGTCCTATCAACATACAACTAACCCTAGGGTGTGATCCACGCGCGCAATCATATGATGGGCACCAAAGGACAGCAACATAACCACAAGCAAATTAAATCAATCATAGCAATTCATCAACCACCGATAGGACAACGAAAATCTACTCAGACATCATAGGATGGCAACACATCATTGGATAATAATATGAAGCATAAAGCACCATGTTCAAGTAGAGGGTACACGGGCGGGTTGCGGGAGAGTGGACCGCTGTAGATAGAGGGGGAAGGTGATGAGATGTTGGTGAAGATGGCGGAGGTGTTGGTGTAGATCGGATGATGATGATGGCCCCGGGCAGCGTGCGCCACCGGAGAGGGGGAGAGGGCCCCCTCTCTTCTTCCTTGACCTCCTCCCTAGATGGGAGAAGGTTTCCCCTCTGGTCCTTGGCCTCCATGGCATGTGAGGGGCGAGAGCCCCTCCGAGATTGGATCTATCTCTCTGTTTCTCTCCGGTTCTGCGTTCTCCTCTGGTATATATGGAGATCCGTAACTCCGATTGGCCTGAAACCTTCGCCATGATTTTTCTCCGAATATTAGCTTTCTTGCGGCAAAAGAAGAGCGTTAACTGCCTTTCGGTGGGCTCACGAGGGTAGGGGGTGCGCCCCCCCTGCCTCGTGACCACCTCGGGCACTGGTTCGCGTTGATTTTCCTTCCGAATTTTCCATATTTTCCAAAAATAAGCTCCGTCCATTTTTATCCCGTTTGGACTCCGTTTGATATGGATATTCTGCGAAACCAAAAACATGCAACAGACAGGAACTGGCACTGGGCACTGGATCAATATGTTAGTCCCAAAAATAATATAAAAAGTTGCCAAAAAGTATATGAAAGTTGAATAATATTGGCATGGAACAATCAAAAATTATAGATACGACGGAGACGTATCACCCATGAACAGTCCCTTGAACCGAAGATCGAAAGCACGACATCTCTACTTGGTTGCAAGCGTGCATCCTTCACGATCCGACATCGCTTCGTCCTCCAGAGCTAATCGTCTCCGGAGAATTAGAGGGAGGATATTATAACAATATTGGGCTTCTAATTATGAGGACAAAAGGATTAG
Source organism: Triticum urartu (assembly GCF_003073215.2). Classification (NCBI taxonomy): domain Eukaryota; kingdom Viridiplantae; phylum Streptophyta; class Magnoliopsida; order Poales; family Poaceae; genus Triticum; species Triticum urartu. The sequence goes on along the minus strand of NW_024112699.1, from coordinate 3,539 downwards.
CCTAGCTCTAATTAGTCAAGTAGGACCAACTTGAACTAGAGTAGGCTCCAAAACTTGTGTATACAAAAGATTTAAATCCCTAGTATATATAGGTTGGAGGGAGAGGGAGGGCTGCCACCAAGGGGGACTTCCCCTTGGTGCACCGGCCTAGGGGAGGAGGAGTGTGACTCCTCCCCTTCCCCAAAGGAAGGAGGCACTTTTCCACTTGGGCCTTTTTGGCCCAAGTTGTCTTCCACCTCTTGGCCTTTTAGTACCCGTTGATATTTAAATTAAATATAAAATGTTCTAAATATTTCAGACCATTATATTATATATATATATATAATACATCCCGGAAACATTTTCCACCTATATATATTTCGGTAAACTCCCGCCACACGGAACCTTGGCGGAACCAATCTAGGGCTCTGGCGGAGCTGTTCTGCCGGGGAAACTTCCCTCCCGGAGGGGGAAATCATCGCCATCGTCATCACCAACGCTCCTCTCATCGGGAGAGGGCAATCTCCATCAACATCTTCATCAGCACCATCTCATCTCAAAACCCTAGTTCATCTCTTGTATCCAATTCTTGTCTCCAAGTCCGGGATTGGTGCTAGTAGGTTGCTAGTAGTGTTAATTACTCCTTGTAGTTGATGCTAGTTGGTTCAATTGGTGGAAAATCATATGTTCAGATCCTATATGCATATTAATACCCCTCTGATTATGAACATGTTTATGCTTTGTGAGTAGTTACGTTTGTTTCTGAGGACTGGGAGAAGTCTTGCTATTAGTAGTCATGTGAATTTGATATTCGTTCGATATTTTGATGAGATGTATGTTGTCTCTCCTCTAGTGGTGTTATGTGAACATCGACTAAATGACACTTCACCATTATTTGGTCCTAGAGGAAGGCATTGGGAAGTAATAAGTAGATGATGGGTTGCTAGAGTGACAGAAGCTTAAACCCTAGTTTATGCGTTGCTTCGTAAGGGGCAGATTTGGATCCATATGTTTCATGCTATGGTTAGGTTTACCTTAATACTTTTGTTGTAGTGGCAGATGCTTGCAATAGAGTTTAATCATAAGTGGGATGCTTGTCCAAGTAAGGATAGCACCCAAGCACCGGTCCACCCACATACGAAATTATCAAAGTACCGAACGCGAATCATATGAGCGTGATGAAAACTAGCTTGACGGTATTCCCACGTGTCCTCGGGAGCGCTTTTCTCTATATAAGAGTTTGTCCAGGCTTGTCCTTTGCTACAAAAAGTATTGGGCCACCTTGCTGCACTTTATTTACTTTTGCTACTTATTGCTCGGTATAAATTATCCCATCACAAAACTATCTGTTACCACTTATTTCAGTACTTGCAGAGAATACCTTACTGGAAACCGCTTATCATTTCCTTCTGCTCCTCGTTGGGTTCGATACTCTTACTTATGGAAAGGACTACGATAGATCCCCTATACTTGTGGGTCATCAAGACTCTTTTCTGGCGCCGTTGCCGGGGAGTGAAGCGCCTTTGGTAGGTGGAATTTGGTAAGGAAAAATTTATATAGTGTGCTGAAATTTACTGTCACTTGTTACTATGGAAAGTAATCCTTTGAGGGGCTTGTTCGGGGTATCTTCACCCCGACCAGTAGAGCAAAGAGTTGCTCCTCAACCTACTAAACCAAATGAAAATGAAAATATCTGCTTTGAAATTCCTTCGGGTATGATAGAAAAACTGCTAGCTAATCCCTTTTTAGGAGATGGAACAAAACATCCTGATGAGCATCTAATATATGTGGATGAAGTTTGTGGATTATTTAAGCTTGCAGGTGTACCCGGAGATGTTGTTAAGAAGAAGGTCTTCCCTTTATCTTTGAAGGGAGATGCATCGACATGGTATAGGCTATGTGATGATATGGGGTCTTGGAATTACAAACGATTGAAATTGGAATTTCATCAGAAGTTTTATCCTATGCATCTTGTTCATCGTGATCGCAATTATATATATAATTTTTGGCCTCGCGAAGGAGAAAGCATCGCTCAAGCTTGGGGGAGGCTTAAATCAATGTTATATTCATGCCCCAATCATGAGCTCTCAAGAGAAATGATTATTTAAAATTTGTATGCTCGTCTTCTGATAGCAATCGCACCATGCTTGATACTTCTTGTGCTGGATCTTTTATGATGAAGACTGTTGAATTCGAATGGGATTTATTGGAAAGAATTAAACACAACTCTGAAGATTGGGACCTCGACAAAGGTAAGGAGTCAGGTATGACACCTAGGTTTGATTGTGTTAAATATTTTATGGATACCGATGTTTTCCGTAAATTTAGCACTAAATATGGACTTGACTCTGAGATAGTAGCTTATTTTTGTGAATCTTCTGCTACTTATGTTGATCTCCCCAAGGAGAAGTGGTTAAATATCATCCTCCCATAGAAGTAAAAGTAGTTGCACCTATTAAAGTTGAAGAAAAGATTGTCACTTATAATGATCCTATTTGTTCCTACTTCTTATGTTGAGAAACCACCTTTTCCTGTTAGGATAAAGGATCATGCTAAAGCTTCAACTGTGGTTCGTAAAAGCAATATTAAAACTTATACACCTCATGAGCAAATTAAAGTTGAACCTGATATTGCTATTGTTAAAGATCTCTTTTTTGATAATATTGATGGGCATGTTATTCATTTCCTTGATGAGACTGCTAGAATTGCTAAACCTTGTGCTAAAGATAAAAACAGACCTGTGGTAGGCATGCTTGTTATTTCTGTTAAAATAGGAGATCATTGTTATCATGGCTTATGTGATATGGGTGCTAGTGCTAGTGCAATACCTTATTCCTTATACAAAGAAATTATGCATGATATTGCACCTGCTGAGATAGAAGATATTGATGTCACAATTAAACTTGCCAATAGAGATACTATTTCACCAATGGGAATTGTTAGAGATGTTGAAGTCTTGTGTGGGAAAACTAAATATCCTGCTGATTTTCTTGTTCTTGGTTCCCCACAAGATAGCTTTTGTCCCATTATATTTGGTAGACCCTTCCTGAACACTGTTAATGCTACCATAGATTGCAAAAGGGATGTTGTTACTATCGGTTTAGATGATATGACTCATGAATTTAATTTCTCTAAATTTAGTAGACAACACCATGAAGAAGAATTACCTAGTAAGGATGAAATTATTGGTCTTGCTTCTATTGCCGTACCTCCTAGTGATCCTTTAGAACAATATTTGCTAGACCATGAAAATGATATGTTTATGAATGAAAGAAGGGAAATAGATGAAGTATTCTTTAAACAGAACCTATTCTGAAAAAACAATTTACCTGTTGAAATCCTAGGGGATCCTCCTCCACCCAAGGGTGATCCCGTGTTTGAGCTTAAACCGTTGACTGATACTCTTAAATATGCTTATCTTGATGAGAAAAAGATATATCTGTTATTATTAGTGCTAACCTTTCAGAGCATGAGGAAGAGAGATTATTGAAAACTCTGAAGAAGCACCGTGCTGCTATTGGGTATACTCTTGATGATCTTAAGGGCATTAGTCCCACTCT
>NW_024112698.1:0-9870 GCF_003073215.2 Triticum urartu | reverse complement strand
AAATCTGGATCTTGTTTGATGCGAGACGGTTATTCATTTAAATCAGAGAATAATGGTTGTTCTATTTATATGAGTAATATCTTTTATGGTCATGCACCCTTGAAGAGTGGTCTATTCTTATTGAATCTCGATAGTAGTAATACACATATTCATAATGTTGAAGCCAAAAGATGCAGAGTTGATAATGAAAGTGCAACTTATTTGTGGCACTGTCGTTTAGGTCATATCGATGTAAAGCGCATGAAGAAACTCCATACTGATGGACTTTTGGAACCACTTGATTATGAATCACTTGGTACTTGCGAACCGTGCCTCATGGGCAAGATGACCAAAACACCGTTCTCCGGTACTATGGAGAGAGCAACAGATTTGTTGGAAATCATACATACAGATGTATGTGGTCCGATGAATATTGAGGCTCGTGGCGGATATCGTTATTTTCTCACCTTCACAGATGATTTAAGCAGATATGGGTATATCTACTTAATGAAACATAAGTCTGAAACATTTGAAAAGTTCAAAGAATTTCAGAGTGAAGTGGAAAATCATCGTAACAAGAAAATAAAAGTTTCTACGATCTGATCGTGGAGGAGAATATTTGAGTTACGAGTTTGGTCTACATTTGAAACAATGTGGAATAGTTTCGCAAGCTCACGCCACCCGGAACACCACAGCATAATGGTGTGTCCGAACGTCGTAATCGTACTTTACTAGATATGGTGCGATCTATGATGTCTCTTACTGATTTACCGCTATCAATTTGGGGATACGCTCTAGAGACGGCCGCATTCACGTTAAATAGGGCACCATCAAAATCCGTTGAGACGACGCCTTATGAACTGTGGTTTGGCAAGAAACCAAAGTTGTCGTTTCTTAAGTTTGGGGCTGCGATGCTTATGTGAAAAAGCTTCAACCTGATAAGCTCGAACCCAAATCGGAGAAATGTGTCTTCATAGGATATCCAAAGGAAACTATTGGATACACCTTCTATCACAGATCCGAAGGCAAGACTTTTGTTGCTAAAATTCGGAACTTTCTAGAGAAGGAGTTTCTCTCGAAAGAAGTGAGTGGGAGGAAAGTAGAACTTGACGAGGTAACTGTACCTGCTCCCTTATTGGAAAGTAGTACATCACAGAAAACTGTTTTAGTGACACCTACACCAGTTAGTGAGGAAGCTAATGATAATGATCATGAAACTTCAGAAGATACTACTGAACCTCGTAGATCAACCAGAGTAGATCCGCACCAGAGTGGTACGGTAATCCTGTTCTGGAAGTCATGCTACTAGATCATGATGAACCTACGAACTATGAAGAAGCGATGGTGAGCCCAGATTCCGCAAAATGGCTTGAAGCCATGAAATCTGAGATGGGATCCATGTATGAGAACAAAGTATGGACTTTGGTTGACTTGCCCGATGATCGGCAAGCAATTGAGAATAAATGGATCTTCAAGAAGAAGACTGACGCTGACGTAATATTACTGTCTACAAAGCTCGACTTGTCGCAAAAGGTTTTCGACAAGTTCAAGGGATTGACTACGATGAGACCTTCTCACCCGTAGCGATGCTTAAGTCTGTCCGAATCATGTTAGCAATTGCCGCATTTTATGATTATGAAATTTGGCAGATGGATGTCAAAACTGCATTCCTGAATGGATTTCTGGAAGAAGAGTTGTATATGATGCAACCAGAAGGTTTTGTCGATCCAAAGGGAGCTAACAAAGTGTGCAAGCTCCAGCGATCCATTTATGGACTGGTGCAAGCCTCTCGGAGTTGGAATAAACGCTTTGATAGTGTGATCAAAGCATTTGGTTTTATACAGACTTTTGGAGAAGCCTGTATTTACAAGAAAGTGAGTGGGAGCTCTGTAGCATTTCTGATATTATATGTGGATGACATATTACTAATTGGAAATGATATAGAATTTCTGGATAGCATAAAGGGATACTTGAATAAGAGTTTTTCAATGAAAGACCTCGGTGAAGTTGCTTACATATTAGGCATAAAGATTTATAGAGATAGATCAAAACGCTTAATTGGGCTTTCACAAACAACATACCATGACAAAATTTTGAAGAAGTTCAAAATGGATCAAGCAAAGAAAGGATTCTTGCCTGTGTTACAAGGTGTGAAATTGAGTAAGACTCAATGCCCGACCACTGCAGAAGATAGAGAGAATATGAAAGATGTTCCCTATGCATCAGCCGATAGGATCTATCATGTATGCAATGCTGTGTACCAGACCTGATGTGTGTCTTGCTATAAGTCTAGCAGGGAGGTACCAAGTAATCCAGGAGTGGATCACTGGACAGCGGTCAAGAACATCCTGAAATACCTGAAAAGGACTAAGGATATGTTTCTCGTATATGGAGGTGACAAAGAGCTCGTCGTAAATGGTTACATTGATGCAAGCTTTGACACTGATCCGGACGATTCTAAATCGCAAACCGGATACGTGTTTACATTAAACGGTGGAGCTGTCAGTTGGTGCAGTTCTAAACAAAGCGTCGTAGCGGGATCTACATGTGAACGGAGTACATAGCTGCTTCGGAAGCAGCGAACGAAGGAGTCTGGATGAAGGATTTCATATCCGATCTAGGTGTCATACCTAGTGCATCGGGTCCAATGAAAATCTTTTGTGACAATACTGGTGCAATTGCCTTGGCAAAGGAATCCAGATTTCACAAGAGAACCAAGCACATCAAGAGACGCTTCAATTCCATCCGGGATCTAGTCCAGGTGGGAGACATAGAGATTTGCAAGATACATACGGATCTGAATGTAGCAGACCCGTTGACTAAGTCTCTTCCACAAGCAAAACATGATCAGCACCAAAGCACCATGGGTGTTGGAATCATTACTATGTAATCTAGATTATTGACTCTAGTGCAAGTGGGAGACTGAAGGAAATATGCCCTAGAGGCAATAATAAAGTTATTATTTATTTCCTTATATCATGATAAATGTTTATTATTCATGCTAGAATTGTATTAACCGGAAACATAATACATGTGTGAATACATAGACAAACAAGTGTCACTAGTATGCCTCTACTTGACTAGCTCGTTAATCAAAGATGGTTATGTTTCCTAACCATGAACAATGAGTTGTTATTTGATTAACGGGATCACATCATTAAGAGAATGATCTGATTGACATGACCCATTCCATTAGCTTAGCACCGATCGTTTAGTATGTTGCTATTGCTTTCTTCATGACTTATACATGTTCCTATACTATGAGATTATGCAACTCCCGTTTTACCGGAGGAACACTTTGTACTACTCAAACGTCACAACGTAACTGGGTGATTATAAAGGAGCTCTACAGGTGTCTCCAAAGGTACATGTTGGGTTGGCGTATTTCGAGATTAGGTTTTGTCACTCCGATTGTCGGAGAGGTATCTCTGGGCCCTCTCGGTAATGCACATCACTTAAGCCTTGCAAGCATTGCAACTAAATGAGTTAGTTGCAGGATGATGTATTACAGAACGAGTAAAGAGACTTGCCGGTAACGAGATTGAACTAGGTATTGGAATACCGACGATCGAATCTCGGGCAAGTAACATACCGATGACAAAGGGAACAACGTATGTTGTTATGCGGTCTGACCAATAAAGATCTTCGTAGAATATGTAGGGCCAATATGGGCATCCAGGTCCCGCTATTGGTTATTGACCGGAGACGTGTCTCGGTCATGTCTACATTGTTCTCGAACCCGTAGGGTCCGCACGCTTAAGGTTACGATGACAGTTATATTATGAGTTTATGCATTTTGATGTACCGAAGGTTGTTCGGAGTCCCGGATGTGATCACGGACATGACGAGGAGTCTCGAAATGGTCGAGACATAAAGATTGATATATTGGAAGCCTATGTTTGGATATCGGAAGTGTTCCGGGTGAAATCGGGATTTTACCGGAGTACCGGGGAGGTTACCGGAACCCCCCGGGAGCTATATGGGCCTTAGTGGGCCTTAGTGGAAGGAGAAGAGGGCAGCCCAAGGGGCCGCGCGCCTCCCTCCCCTAGTCCTATTAGGACTAGGAGAGTGGCCGGCCCCCTCTCCTCTCTTCCCCCTCAATCCTATTCCAATAGGATTGGGGGGAATCCTACTCCCAGAGGGAGTAGGACTCTCCTGGCGCGCCACTCCTTGGCCGGCCAGCCTCCCCCCTCTAGTCCTTTATATACGGAGGCAGGGGCACCCCAGAAACACACAAGTTGATCCACGTGATTATTCCTTAGCCGTGTGCGGTGCCCCAGCCACCATAGTCCTCGATAATACTGTAGCGGAGTTTAGGCGAAGCCCTGCTGCTGTAGTACATCAAGATCGTCACCACGCCGTCGTGCTGACGAACTCTTCCCCGACACTTTGCTGGATCGGAGTCCGGGGATCATCATCGAGCTGAACGTGTGCTCGAACTCGGAGGTGCCGTAGTTTCGGTGCTTGATCGGTTGGATCGTGAAGACGTACGACTACTTCCTCTACGTTGTGTGATCGCTTCCGCAGTCGGTCTGCGTTGGGTACGTAGACAACACTCTCCCCTCTCGTTGCTATGCATCACATGATCTTGCGTGTGCGTAGGAATTTTTTTGAAATTACTACGAAACCCAACAATCTCATGCGTCCGTACATCGTCGAATATTATCACTAATACATCCCGAAATAGTGTCATACATATAACATCACTAGTACAACTAAAACCTAGCACACGACGGTATCGGCGCGGGCGGTGGACACCCACAAAGAAGGAACCATCACGGGATCGTAGCTCTAGTGAGATCCCTGGAGAACCTGCCAGGTATTGGAGAACCTGTGCTCCAACGCAAACAAGTAGCGACGGACGTGCGGGTCCTCCTCACTGACACGGTGACGCACCACCTCCGCGGAGTCCTCGAGCCTCTGGACCGTCACTGGCCCACGCGACCGCCACCAAAGAAGGTTCGGGTCAACGACAGGCTGGCTCCTCACCAACCTGCGCCCCCGGTAGGTAGCGCCTCCCAGTACCACCCCGTCGGAGCCCAGTCCCGGACATGGCCCATCTGGTCAAGCAGGTGTCGTCCTCCGCCGACTCGACGACGAGGATGCGAGATAGGCATCATCCATGTCGATGCGGAAAATTGCTTTAACTAAAAAAATAGCAACAAGTTTCTTACTAACTAGTTCTATTAATTCAACTAGTTCTTACTAAAAATAAACTTACTATAAATAAAAATATTCTAGTACCTAATTAGTACCTAGTTCTTACTAACTAATTAGTACCTAAGAACTACTGCCCTAATTACCATCTAATTTGATGAACCTATAGGGGTGGAAAGTGGTAGAAACCCTAACTAATTTGATGGAGGTAGAAACCCTAGGCAGAGGTAGGGAAGAGGGAGGAGCAGGTGTGCTCACCTCGGGTGCCTGCAACGAGGGAGGGGCAGGCGGCGTCGAGGTCGTGGTCGGGGCTCCGGGGCGGCGTTGAGGTCGGGGGGGGACGGGGGCAGCGTTGAGGTCGGGGTCGGGGGCGGCGTCCCGGGCGGCGTTGAGGTCGGCGGCGGGGCCGGCGTTGAATCTGGGGTCGGGGGCGGCGTGGGGAGAGCGCGCGGCGACCGAGGGGCGACGGCGGCGGCGAGAGTGGAGTTGCTTTGGGGGATGAAGTGGCCGTGGGGAAGGATGATCCGCGTGGTTAAGTCAGAAGTACCAGTAGCGCGTTCCAGAAAGGGCGCTACTGCTACGTTAGCTACAGCGCGTTCTGGAATACACGCTGCAGCTAAGGAGATTAGTAGTAGCGCTGGGCCATTATACGCGCTACTGCTAGGTTGGGCTAGCCATGTGCGCCCAGTTCAAACGTAGCAGCCGCGCTTTTCGCTAGTACGCGCTACTGCTAAAGTCATAACAGTAGCGCAGTTTATTTACGCGCGCTGCTGTCATTTTGTACAGCGCTACTGGTAAAATTCTGTGTATAGGCTTTTCCCTAGTAGTGCATTTTCCATTTTTCGAGTGCCAAAAGGAGGTTTTTTTGTGAAGGGACCTCCAAATAATTGGTTGCAAAAATAGGACCAAATCATTTTTCTAAAATACTAGGACATATTTAATGCACAATTGACAAAATGGTTGGGTGTAAAAAGTTTTGATCCACCTCTCGTGAAACAGACAAATTTCCGCCGATTCAGTAGGAAGCGGGTCAAATTTGAACTGCAGCTGCCTCATAGTTTGCTATTTATTTTTTAAAAATCATTTCTATTTACATAAGTACTATTTAAATCATAATACATGGTTTGGTTGCGATACGTTGAGGGTTTGGAGCGGTGGCCGAGGGCCCAACTCTAGAGCGCGTAACTTGCATGCCGTCGAGTGGTCACCGCGTGACGTGGCGTGCATGTGTTCTGGGAGGCCCTAGCATGTCTGGTAGGTGCTAGGAAGAATTACAACATAGATTCTCACGAGGAGACCGATCGATGCTCGCAGCCAGTGTTTGATTAGCGGTACGAGAAATGTAATGGCTAATGGGCGTGAGTTTTGGCTGAGGATAATCAGTTACTAAGAAGACCGTCTTCACAAATTTTCATCTCAAAAGGAGGAGCCTAGATGGTACTTGCTTTGCAAAGTACCACACTGGACATAAATACGAATGTTGAAGCTGGGCTCAAAATAATGAATGGATTGAGCTGGCATTTGGTGGAGGATGGTTATTTGGGCATAGGAAAGCACTGTAGAAAATGGATACTATTTGGACATGCCAAAGTGGTACTTCCTTCACAAAGTGCTGCTCTGAACAGAATAGGAAAATGAATATTGTTGAATTATTTTTAAACTAGGCAAGGAAGGTTTTTGACATATTTGATGAAGATATGATCCAAACAATTTATGAGAATTTTTTAGAAATTTTTGGAATAACAGCAATATAGGTTGCTTCACAATCTAAGACGGGGCTTGCCTGCTCCCGTCACCTGCTCCCATCCGTGCTCCCCTTCGCTAATTCTTCATCTAACGGCTGGCGCTATTTTCCTTCCCTGTGCATATTTTCTAGCAAAAAAAATCACGAAGCTCCCGTATTTCCGTTTGCCCCAATACGTATTCGCTCCTCCTCTATCTCTTTCCCTGCCGACAGTCGACCGTGGGGAGCGGAGGCATCGAGTGGATCGGCTACCTCCCCAAGGCGTCGTCGCGGCCTCCGGCGGGAGGTCTGTCGGCATCCACGCTCGTCCCAGATTTCGGCTTCTCCCGCGGCAAGACCGGCTCCTTCTCTTGATTTGTCCTCGCCCAAGGGCCAGGTCTTGGAGTTGCCTGCGATGGGGGCAGCCATGGTGGAGCTCGGGTCGGGATAGTGGAGGTGGTGGTGGCTGTTGTGCCGCCACTGAAGACCACGGGCGGTGGCAGGGCAGAGGCCGCGGCGAGCGACGAGGGCGGCCGGCATCCAGCGGGTCTTCGTGGGCCCGACACCGGCCATGCGGCTGCCTTCCATCCTCCTCGCTCCATGGTCAGTACAGCAACTCACCCTCGCTCCCTTCCATCCTCCTCTCTATTGTTTTGTGCAGAATACATATGTCTACTCTGGTTTCTTTTCCCTTCAGTTCACATCCGAGCAAGTCTATAGCTAGCTAGTATCAATTAAGCACACATGCACATCAGGGCCTTGCAAATTAATTTGTTCCATACAGTGATTCGTTAAAAGCTCAAATTATGTGAGTGCAAAATTATAAACCGAAATTAGTTTCTAAATGTCCTGGATACCTAGTTAGCTCAGTTTTAGTTGATAATTCCTTTCTATCACTATTTTGCTGCGTAATGAAGGTGCTCAATTTTATATATTTTTAAAGATGTTTAAGTTTTGAGGCAACAAAATACATAGTTCAAACACAGTGGATTCGGACATGGGAATATCTTGCATTGCACAAAATGCTGATGGTGTTGTTTACTGGTTGAAAATAAACTGGAAGTTAATTAGCTACCGATGGTGATATTTTCATACAGGATGATGCCAGAAAGACGGTTCAACTAAGTGAACAAACTACTCCTTAGATCGATGCTTGCAAAGTCGTATGGTTTGGCTCATCCTCATCCAGGTGACAGTGGCGCTCCATTACCATAGTGATCGACTAATGGTCTGTTTGTCAGGTTAGACAAACTAATCTATGATGTTGGTAATAGTACAGTTTGTACCTGATGCTAACCAAGCCTATTCAATACAAGACAGATAAGACTATTTTTATATTTATCACAGTCACAAATTGCGTATTCAGTTAATTGCTGATTGATATAGATAGTCTCCTTCAATCCATGGTCGTATACTCATAGATTCTAATAGAATTGCACAAAAGTACATGAAATAAAAATCTATAACATTGATTAAGCTGGCTTTTGTTGTTGGGAGAATGGTAGATTTTGTCCTGGGATCATCGTCGGGGTAGAGGTACCAACGGTAGGATTTTGTTGCTGGAGAAATGATAGATTCTGTCCGGGCATCATCATAGGGGTAGAAGTACTACTGGTAGGAGTCTGCTGTTGAAAGAATGATAGATTCTGCCATGGCATCATCGTGGGGCTACAGGTACCAATGGTAGGATTCTGTTGTTGGAAGAATGGTAGATTCTGTCCTGCCATTATCATAGGGGTAGAAGTACCACTCGTAGGAGTCTGTTGTTGGAAGAATAATATATTTTGTCCTGGCATCATCGTAGGGGTCGACAGACCAATGGATTGTTGCAGACTTGAGTTGGAATGTGCTAAATAAGGGTAAGCATGACTTGGCGGAGCTCCCAGTTGAACCTACGCAGATAAATAGCAAAGCTTAGGTAACAGGTGATTGAAAATGAGAAATAGTTTAATAATTAAACTTATTATACCATTTGGGTTGGATTGTACTGTGGTAAATACCCAGGCATTTGGTTTGTCAAAGGCATTTCAGGTCGTTCTTGTAAAGAATTGACTGTCTTCTTTTTCTTCTTTGTTTTTGCTTTCTCCAAGCCACCAACAGGTCTTGCTGATCTTGGTACAATATTTTCTCTGAATTGATCCTATGAAGATTAACAGCAAAACTAAGTGTGGTTCAAGTTTAAAAAGGAGATAAAGTCAAAAAGCTTCGACTTCTTATACCATTAAGATTGGGTTATACATAGGCATTTGATTTGTGAAAGGCATTTCAGGTTGTAGTTGTAAAGAATCATCTATCTTCTTTTTCTTTGTTGTTGCTGCTTTCTCCAAGCCACCAACGGGTCTTGCTGATCCTCGTACAGTCTTCTCCTTGACCTTCATACCTCTTGGCATGTGAAGCCCCTCGTTATGCTTTGAAACTCTAGTAGAGTCGATGTTCAGACCTGCAACCATATAGTTAAATGTAAGTCTTTGAATATACTCTATGCAACTAGTAGTATAGTATATAACTATATACCTTGCGAAAGAGAGGAGTCACCCAAATCTGGATTTGGGTCTGGATCAACTCTAATTATCAAGCTTTGCTCCACATCTCGTGCTAGCTGCTCTGCACATTTAGCAGCCATATCACATGTTTCATCGGACTCTGCGGCGCGAGCAGCTATGTGGATAAACATTCTGCACAAGTCCTTGTAAAAGTTCGACATTCTTGCTTTTAGATCTTCATGCATATTGCGATTGCTTGTTATCTCTAGCACTTTCGCATCAATTGTCCATCTTTTCAGTATATATTGTTCAGGGTATTAATATCAAGTATCTTTAAACAACGAGAGCAGAGGATTCCAGCAAATTCAAACTTCTTGCAACTGCAATTGACCTTTTCTTCGTTTGGATAAAAACTAACAACATGCTCGCGCTGCGTTCCATGAAATTTTACTGTGTAAACCTTCTTCTCTTTATCACTTGAATCACAAAGAAATGTGTCATAGTTCAGGGTCCGAAGCACTTGCTCCT
>NW_024112697.1:0-57203 GCF_003073215.2 Triticum urartu | reverse complement strand
AGAGAACAGAGAGGGGCGGGGGGCATACGGGCTGTTAGGTACTGCCTCTTTGCCGTCCGCCCCTCTTTGCCGTCCGCCTTTTGCCTCTTTGCCGTCTGCTGGCAGACGGCAAAGAGGTGGGCCGTTAAGTGTTTCCCAAACGGGCGGGGGGTGGGGGCCACCTCTCTCTTTGTCGTCCGCCAGCTGACGGCAAAGATTCTTTGCCGTCAGCTGGCGGACGGCAAAGATCTGGCGGACGGCAAAGAGCTTGTTTGCCGTCCGCCAGATCTTTGCCGTCTGCTTTTTGGTAGCTGATGGCAAAGAGCTTCTTTGCCGTCAGCTAGCAGACGGCAAAGAGCTGGCAGATGGCAAATTAGCTGATTCCAGTAGTGTGACCATACAAAACCATGTGGGTGGCAGCATTTGTAATAAAGTACTTTTTGGAATTTCGAGTTATGAAAAATGGTTAAGGATGTAATAAAAGATTTGATATGAAAATAATATGATTTATGGATAAACTAGTGCATTTCATTTTAGGTGTGGTAGTACTCCGTAAACCCACATGATCAATGAAGAAAGAAATGTGTTATTCATGATGGTCCATAGAAGGGAGCTGGACCAAGTAAGTTGGAGTTTTGTATGATCGTCACCACAAGGGTATGAAGGAAGAAGTACTATTGGATTTAAAGGAGATGTAATGTTGGAATACGGAATGATAATCCTTGAAAGGATGAGTTAAATTTGTACAAGAGTTGAAGTGGGCCATAACCCACAGGCCCAGGAGTTAATAAGAAGCAAGCACACTCTTGCTGTAGGAAGATATTTTGGAAGAAAACTATGAGTTAATCAGCCAACATTTTTAGGAGGATACGAAAAACCCGAGAGTTGTGAAGAAACGTTAGATGCCTCGTTCAGCTTGCAGAAACAATGGATTTATTCGAACTCCGTTCGTCGACAAGGGAATTCTGCAATGCTTGTGTGTATGCCCAAGTGTTAGAATATGTGATTCGACGTCTGCATATGTAGTAATGGTTCAAGTACAGGATGGATTGGCCCCCATACCGGAGACTTCTATCATGAACTATCATATGTTGATGGAAAATCAGAGAGCCTTGAAAACCTTAGAATAGTGTCGACACATCAAGCCATAAAACCATAGAATGGTAGGACGATGGAACCCTTTACAGGCAACCGATGCCAATCGTAGGATATACGGTGAGATTCAACCCCGGCCATTTTTCCTGCAGGAGAAGCCATAAATTGTTGACCACCAGGAGGTTCCGATAGTTTCTTAGTATTGATGACAGACATGTCATATTCGAAGACCCACTCTTCGGAAGAACCTCACCAGGATTGAGAGGACACAAGATTGTGAGAAAAAGGTCATGCCCTACTGGGAGAGCACCAGTGAAAGAGTTATTCCAGGGAATATGAGAAGACCAACACTGTCAACCCAAAGGATGGAGTACATCAGTTTTGTCTGAACCATACCCATGCTTTTAAGTGTGGTAGCACACTAGACCCTTCTAACCAAAATATTTGCTAGAAGACCCCCAACCCCTAAACTTTTCTTGCTAGCCTCTTCGAATCTCGAGGACGAGATTCATTTCAAGTGTGGTAGGTTTGTAACATCCGAAAATTCTAAATTTTGGAATGTTATATGAAATAAATATTTATGATTGTTTGTTTGATTTTTTGTGTGACTGATTGTGTGAATTTAGTGGCACTTGGAAATTTCAGAGGTATTTGAATTTCATTTGAATTTTACTTTGGATTCAACTTGGCATTCGAAATTTATTTCATATACCCCTGACAAATACTTGTTTAAAAGTATGAGAGGAGCTAACATGACACTCCAAAATGTCAGGAGAAATTAATGCCAAAAGTTTTTGAATTCAAATTGGAGTTTATTTGGAATTAAAAAAATGTTTTCTTTTAGTTTGGATTTTGCCTCTGGAAAAATATTATAGTTTTCCCTTAGTTAGTTTTTTTCTCTCTGCCTTATTCAAAAAAAAGGAAAAGAACCCCCGAGCTGGCCAGGCCAACTGGCCCAGCCAACCGGCCCAACCAGCCACCCGGCGCAGGCCAACAGCGAGCCACAGCCGCAGCCGAGCCGCGGCATCACCCGAATCCCCTCGCGACCGGTCACCCGACCGAACTCTTCCCTCTCTCTCTCTCTCGCTGACCGGTGGACCCCGCCGTCTTCTTCCTCCTCCGCACGCAACCGGCACAGCAAGATCGCGCTGCCGCCGCCGTATCCCGGAGATCGCAGGATACTCCCCGATTCGCCCCCCTCCACCAAGGAACCCCTCCCCCTATATATACCCCTACTCCTCGTCCGTTTCCGCCCTGAAGCCGCCCCGAACCCCTCTCCATCGCCTGCAATCCCTCGCCGGAACCCGAGCGCCGCCGTGCACCATTATCGCCCTAGCTCTCCACTACGACCACCTCATCGCCGTCCGTACCCACCACCAAACCCCCCTCGCTCGCCCGCACCTCCCCGTGCCCTCGCCCTCGCCCAAAACCCACTGGAACAACACCAAGTCAACCACCCGACGCCATCTCCGCCTCGACCTCACCGTCGTTCGACTCCGTCGTCTCCAAAGCTGCTACCGACCACCGCCGAGCTCGCCATCCAGCGCGTCGTCGTCTGGTGCTCTTCCCCGACGCGGACAACCACGAGAGCATCACCACCATTGACCACAGCCACTACCGCCGTCGCTGGAGTTCCACCGCCGCCGATGTGAGCTCTCCTTCTCCCTTCCCCGTTTGATCTTAATCTAACGGTGTAGATTAGATCCCGTGAACAGTTAGGTTTATTTGCTTTGATCGATTTTAGTCGGTCTTTTCCCGGTTTAGTTACGGTTTACTTCAATTGATCGAACCGGTCAGTTATCATGTTTAGCTGCGGGAGCGTTTTAGTTAGTGTTCGCCTGAGCGCTAGATAGGCCCAGTAGCGCCTATTTTTTTTGTTATTTTTATTTTCTGTTTTTAAAACAGAATAGTTCTATTCTGGTAAATTCTATATCTTTTAGGTTGTTTAATATTTTTAGTTGATTCTTTTTTTGTTAGTTTACAAATTTCCTATAGTTTCGGTAGAAAATAGATTCGGCCATATTTAAGTTTATAAAAATAGTTTTATATTAGTTTTAGTCAGATTAGTATTTCTGCTATAAATTGAGCTAGGATTATTATTTTTTGGTGATTATTTTTGCCACTGCTTAGCTTTTACCTAGCCTAGTAGTAGGAACCTGTTGGGGTATTTGTAGATTATATTAAAATTAGTTTTAGTCGAAATCAAGCTTTTCTAGTTTTATTTAGCTTGCTGTTGTTTTCCTGTTGTTCTAGTTATTATAGAATTTTAATTTACCCCTGTTATAATTTATTTTAGATTAGTTTCTGTAGTTACAGAGGGTGAACATTTATTTACAGCAAAGAAATTTTTTTTTACTTTATTTTCTTTATTAGTTTTGTTTTAGGCATAACACGAGTACTATAATAGATATTGATGTGATTCTTTTTGCACCCAGTTTGTATGTTGTTTTCCTTTATGTTTGTTAGCAAAACCACTATTTTGGTTCTGTTAAGAAAAGTGTTAGTACGATAAAACTATTTCCTTGTTGTTGCTTGAAGTGATGAAAATCTTGATTTTGTTTTCCTCGAGTTTTCCTTGGAATTGGTTTCAGTTTTATTATTGAGTTTCCTTGTTGTGTTAATTGTTATTTTGAGTGGTAGAGTGATTGCTTATGTGAATGCCATGTTTATTATTATAGATTTCATCGGAGAGATGCGTATAGTCTTATCAAGTTTCTGAGAGTGTTATTATTCTTCATCAAGTAATACCAGGCAAGTTCACTTTGACCATGTTCTCCATACCTATGTTTATTTGCATGTAGTAGCACCCTTTCAACAATCCCTCCAGTAGTGTTATTAAATCTTGTAGTTGAGTAGAATGCATGTCAGGACCCCGATTCCAAGTCACATCGATCTAGCCGGTAACACCTCATATCACTTTGCGGCCTCACGCACGGTATTCCCACGGGTGTCTCCTTACCATGGTCCGGGACCGTTTGCGCCTTTTGGCTCACGTATATGATAGTGTCGCTAGCATCCATATGACAGAGAATCCGGGCCGACATGGCTAGTCGTGAACCCAAAGCTGCACTAACCTATGGGAACATGCATACATGAATCACACCGAGCGTGTCGGTCAGCAGCGTGTGAATCCGGGCTGTAGCACTGGGCTAACAGGACTCCGGTGAACCCGGGCTGTAGCAGGCTAGGCAGGACTTCGGATGTCACTGCGTGACATTTCCCCGAAGGGACAGACACAGGAACGAAGTGAAACACATGCCGGCCAGTCAAGTGTCCTGAGCAGTAGTGCTGGGCTAACAGGACTCCGGTGAACCGGGCTGTAGTGGACTACTATGGCTCATGGAAGCACTAGACTACATTTCCCCATAAGAGAGACTGCCAAGGATAAACAACTAGATTGTCGGATCCCACACATACCAAGCATTTCAATCATACACACAATATGCTCGATATGTGTAAATACAACATGGCATCAAAACATAACTCTACAACTCAAGTATTTATACATTAGGCTCCGAGGAGCGAGATATTACAAGCATGGGTCTCATGACCCAACAATCATAGCATACAAGTCAAAGCACATGCGGAAGCTTAACATGTCTGAGAACAGACATCTACAAATGAAAAGGCTAAGAAGCCTGACTATCTACCAGATCCTGCCGAGGGCACAAGATCGTAGCTGAGGTATCAAGCTAAACGTCGAAGTCCACGCGGAACTACTAGCGAGACTGGAGTCTCTCTGCAAAACATAAATTAAGCAAACGTGAGTACAAAGGTACTCAGCAAGACTTACATCAGAACTAAACTACATATGCATCGGTATCAACAAGGGGGGGTGGTGGAGTTTAACTGCAGCAAGCCAGCTTTGACTCAGTGGTTAACCTGAACTACTGTTTCAAGCAACTCTTTTGAGGTGGTGCACACGAGTCCACATATTCACCATTCAATACACCACTATGGATCCGCTCCCGTCTCCCTACGAGAAGGCCATCCATAGCACTCACACTTATCTTGCGAGTTTTAGAGTATCCACTTTCACTTGTCTATGAACTGCTATAGGCAACCCAGAAGTCCATTACCGCGGACACGGCTATTCGAATAGATCATATTAACCCTGCAGGGGTGTACTTCTTCACACACGCTCTCGCCACTTACCACCATGTACACATCGTGTATCTCGGCAACCTTCAAGCGGAAGCCTGGCGAGGGAGTCGGCCATGACCTGACTAACCACACAAGTCTCTAGTCCAGGTTTATCGCCTATTCGGGTTCCATCCGCGAGGAGATCCGGCCGGAGTTTCGCTCACAGCCCCAAACGATGTGTGCAGGGTTCCCGAGACACCAAATGGGCGCCCGGTGCACCGTGCCACGTGCCTACGGCAACACAGCCCACCCCTCGGTCAGCGCTGCGCACGGCCCCCAGCATACTACAAACACCAGAAACTACTTGCAACTCCTGGACAAAGGACAAGGGCAGTTAATAAGTCGAGAGGGTCCATTGGTTTCGGGCCCAATGCATGGTAGTAACTGTTTCATGGATCACAAACACAGAACTCAGTTCCTGAGGACGGCTTCAATGAGACAACCCACCATGTACTCCTACATGGCCTCTCACCGCTACCTTTACCAAATCGTGTTCACACACTTAGCTCACACACAGTAGGACATGTTTACACACCTCCAATTCATCCCCGATGAATCAGACCTGACTCAACTCTAAGCAGTAGCAGGCATGACAAACAAGCATGAATGAGTAGGCACATCAGGGCTCAAACAACTCCTACTCATGCTAGTGGGTCTCATCTATTTACTGTGGCAATGACAGGTCATGCAAAGGATAAAGGGGTTCAGCTACCGCAGCAAGTAACAGTTGAATCGTTGTTGTCCTAATGCAGAAAAAGAGAGCAGGAGCGAGAGAGTGGGTTTGTATCGGAATGAACAAGGGGGTTTTGCTTGCCTGGCACTTCTGAAGATAACACTGAGTCTTCATCAGTGTCAATGATCACAGCGTCGGAGCAGCGTCTACCGAGAGGGGACAATCACCGGCAATAGAGAAGGAACACAATCAATGCAATGCACAACATGATGCATGATAATGACATGGCAATATGTTGTTGATTGAGCTAATGCAACTCCATTAAATGAAGGAACACAATTAAATGACCGGCAATAGAGAAGGAACACAATTAAATGAAGTTGGTTTGAATACAAGATTCAAATTCAAACTCCATATATGATTAGTTAAATGCCATTTATTTGTTTTGTCCAAAACAGAGGACAAACATTGTTCAAACATGCATGAAAATGCCATAAACAGATTCCTTGAGTTTTTCTGATAATTTTTCATATATAATTTATTTCATTTGGAGTTACGGTTGATTTTCTATGATTTTTAGAAGTTTTGGGCATTTTCTGGAATTTTCTGAATTATTATAATTTAAACTAAATCCAGAAAATGTATTACTGCATCAGCATGACGTCAAGGTGATGTCAGCAGGTCAAAGGCGTCAACCAGGTCAAACTTGACCAGTGGGACCCACTGGTCAGTGACCCAGTCAACTAAGTTAGTTAGCCCTAACTAACTAGCCTGGGCCCACTGGTCAGCGACTGTAGTAACTAACCTAACTAGCTAATTAGCGCTAACTAGAGTAATTAGTCGGGCGAGGCCCGTAAGTCAGTGAGAGAGAGGGAGAGGTCAAACCGGGCAATGGGGTCAACCCATGCCGGTCAACGGGTCAGGGGTTGCCGGCGTTTAGCCGCCGGCGATGACAGAGACGGCGGGACGGCTCGAAAATGCTCTACAGGGCACCATTCGATCCGTGGGTTGCACCTACGGGTTCCTGGGAGTGAGGCGCATCCATTGGGGGTGGTGGTAGGAGCTGGGGTGGCCGGAAAAGTGGCCGGCGACGAGGTTCAGCGGCGGCAGCAGCTCGGGCATCTGCGGGTTTGGCGTTGTGGTGCATGGGAGGAGGAGCCGATGGGTGAAAGGTGCTCCTGGGGGTGCACTGAGTGCAGTGACGCACTCGGTTTGGACGGAGGTGTACCAAAACAACGACGGCGACAAGTCCGGCGCCGGTGAGGTCTCGGTCTCGACGGAAACGAGGGCTACGATGAGCTAGTGGGCATGGGAGTAGGGGGGATCGATAGAGGAGCTCACCGTGAGTTCAGAGGTGGCCTCAGCGAGCTCGGGGAGGGGCTGGTGGTGACGAGTGGTCGCCGGCGATCTCGGTGGCCGAACGAAGAGGGTGGCGGCGGTGGCGGTGTTGCAGCGTGTCCGGGGCCTCGTGGCTCATCGAGGAGGTAAAGGACAAAGTGGCGGAGCTCCTGGGCATGTCCAGGGAGCGAGGGGGAGGCAGTGGCCGCGGTGGAGCTCGTCGGCGGCGACGGCTGCGTTCGGTCGCGCGTGTGAGAGAGAGACGGAGAAGGGACCGTGGGCGAGGGACAGTGCGAAAGCGTCAAGGGGGTCCAGGGGTGTAGCGTGGCATCGCAGAGGGAGTCCAGGGCGACGAGGGGGCAGCCAGGCAGGCAGCTGCCGGCGTGGCACGCCGCGGCGCCGTGGCTGTCTTCTTCTCTGCCTTCTGGCGAGAGGAGGAATACAACTGGCAGGGGGGGTGGCTCGGCTGGGCCGGCTTCAACAGCAGGCCGCATAGGTGGGTGGGCCGAGGTAAGTGCCAGGTTAGTCCTTCTCTCTCTCTCTTTTATTTAGTTTCTGTTTTCTATTTTCTTATTCTATTTTGGTTTAGTAAAATACTAAACCATTTAATAAAATCCTGGAAATAATTAGGGGTGATGTCTGAGTTATTCTAATGATCCATAAAAACTTCCAGCATTTTTGGAGCACTTAAAATATATATATAGCATTTAAATAGCTCCAAATCAAATATGTTTGAATTAATTCAAAGCCCAAAGATGTCCTGCAAAAATGTAAACCATTTTTTGGTAGATGCTTCCACCTCAATCCAAAAATGTTGAACATTTTTAGAGCGCATTTTGAGTGCAATGGAAAAGATTTTATTTTGACCCTAGTTGGATTCATTTGGTGCTAAGGTTTAAGCATCCCCATTTCAAGATTAATTGAAAATGAAAATAATGCATGGATGCAATGCCACTAATTACAAAAGATTTCTAGAGCTGTGACAACTCACCCCCACTAAACAAGAATCTCGTCCCAAGATTCAAGACGTGAGGTAAGAAGACAGAGGGGGCACAAGACCAACACAATCTTCACGATCCAGGTTGCACCTCTTAGGGTTGTTGATTCGTTGCATATGTTGGCTCTGACATCCTTGCTTTTGAGATCTTCATCCACGCGATGACGAGAAGAAAAGAAACTCTCGAAGAATCGATCTTCTTGAAGATCGAAAAACCGACGATCAACTCACAGAACGAGACATAGCGACATCTGTCGAGATGAGACACGATACACACATCAAGAATGATGGAAATGAGCATATGACAAGGTTTAAGTAAGTAGCGAAATTCCCACACCTAGGAGGGTGGTGAACGGTGTCAACGTAGCGAGGGGTTGGGTTGCCATGATACCATAGCGAGACATCTTAAGGAAGGTGACTCGCAGAAATATTCCCTTAAGTGGCAAAAAGAATTACTTTTGATTCAGAGATCATTGAAACTCTTTATACCAGTCTAAGGCAAATCACAACAATCGCTTAGAGGAGTACGAAGGGATGGCATACTCGGACTAGAATGGATGATGTGAACTACCTTGTTGAAGGCAACGCAATGGATGATTTTTGCTTATCATCGGAAATGGATGGAACCCATGGTAGTACCACTGTTGAAGATGATCCTGACCAGGAATTACCGGGAAGGTAGTCCAAGATAGAATGGCATAATGGCGGTGCAAGCTGGGAACAAAATGCAAATGTGGGAATGATTCTAGTAACTGGGAATAAACTCAACAGTAGAGAGTGATTCCACTGTTTGAATGGTTCTAGCATAATCGAGGGAACCGAGAGCACAACGATCCCTGAGGAACAACTTCTAGAATAAGTTGCACTAAATCCTCATGGAGAACATGGGAAAATAGCTCAATCAAGATTCTACAACGATAGATCTTCTGGCTAGGTGTGTCGGCCAGAACAACAACCTTGTCGGGCCTACATCATAAATCTTGGAATAGCTCCAACCATCATATCTGCCTGAGATTCAGATCTGGTTGGTAACGGAATATTTCAGACAACATGTCCGGAAAGAAAGTTTGCAACACAAACCGACGAGACGATGTTGCAAGATTCTCGGGAATTGAACTACGATAGTAAACTCCAAAACATGAGCTGGTTCTGCTACATATATGTGAACATGTTGTCCAAGACAAGCATGACCATGTAGAAGTCTTACAACAAAACACTACCGAGTTCAGGTGGGGAACCATCATTGAGGATATCGAGGTCCTTGCGCATGAACTAGTATTCGCACAAAAACCCCTTTTCCTTGAAAAATCAATCAGTGGCTTGGTGTGCTAGGGAATACATATGGAGTGGAGGTAATTAATCTACCAAACCATAGAATACTTCGCACGTATGCATGACTGATTTGGGATGATTCTAGGGGAAACATAAAAAAACCTTCCTCAGATTCATGGCGGCAACTTACACCTAGTGCACGTGAACTTGGAGAAGGTCACTTCTTTCATCCAAGCATAAGCTTCATGAACGGAACACGAAGGCATTGCTTACAAGGTTTTCAACACTAGGTTGATGTTCAGTCATGAATCATGAGGGAGACAAAATGTTGCTGATGGGCTCAACAACAACTCATCAGAATTTCCATATCACTGGACTTCCACCATCATGTGAACACAGTGCTAGCATTGGTCAGACCAAAGATGTAATGGTGTATGCTCGAGGGATCAAACACGAGTAAGACAACATTACGAACATCGTTGGTTCTGATTTGACTTGACGATAGCCCATACTCAAGTCAAAGTTTTGACAAGACAATAGATCCAACAACTGATCACGAGGACCAATTGGTGAAGATATCATCTTTCTTCAACACACGCACAAACACAAAGATATCCCTTAACATGAACTTAGTCAGACAAGCTTTTATCTTCCAACTCTCCAAGTTGTTGTTAAGCTTAACCAACTAGCTCAGGGGTATCCAACACAGATTCTTGGAGAATGGGTGGTTGGAGGAAAACCAACATGATCACGAACTCAACATAGCGGTCAGGTGACAACCAGGTAATACTTCCGAGAAGATAATCAGAACATCACGAACCACTGATATGATACTAAGCTCGAGATCAATCTTGCTTTTCAGGGCAAGACGATATGATCAATAGAGCAAGGGTTTGGCAAAATCCTAACTCGTTGATCGAAGAGTGCACCAGGAAATAAGGACTAGGTAGCACAATCTATCTTAGAATGATGATTCAATAACCAAGACGCTAAGAATGAGAATATTGTCCATTAACTACCAAGAAACGGAGTTGCTAGGAGTATTGATTTCACACATCATGACTCACTTGCCGGCATTTCGGTTACAATAACACGGGAACCGAGGAATGAACAATGATGGCAAGAAGTATCACTGCGTCAAGAATTCATAGGAGAAGGTGCAATTCTCACGACGCTCTTGACATAAAGTGGGTAATACTTCAGGGTAGAACAGAACCAAAAGCTGGGTTGCATTTTGATCTGCGGAATACAACTGCTTTGACCCAATCCTGGATATGGATGAGGTACTGGAGTTTGTTTCTCCTAGTCATTTTGAAATAGAACGGCTTGACGAACCACAAGAATACTAGGCATCGATGAACACGAATGCATACATACTCCTCACTATCAATTGATAGACGAAGATCGAAATATAACGGAAGGGGGACAACTCAAAGGTACATATAACTTTCTGAGTTGTGGATGCATAGATTAGTATGTCGAACGAGTTCAACATATTTCTTCCGAATAACCCATGCAGAAAGGTAGGGTTGGCAGAGTCACAACATAGAATGGAGAACTCATCAGGAGCACTCTGTCGTGACCTTTTGGTTCAAAAGAACTCCTGCCAAGAATGGTTCATGATAATTGGAAGAAGGATGTACCACGAACCTCGAGGACTATCGCAAAGGTTACAAATATCCTAAAGGAACTAGCAACAATATCAACATGAGGTAAGTAGGGTGAATCTCGGGTTCAAGAACCCATGAATAGAGTACCTACTACTACATGGCATCACGGGATGCTTTCGAGAATAATGGCCAGAATCACACACTGGGGATAAAAATATGGCTAGATCACTAGGTGACTCCCTAAAACACCTAGGGTCATAATAATAGCTCCAACATATACGCCAAGGCAATGGAGTACCTCACAGACCGAGTAGTGTGCTTAATCTGGCCAAAAAGGACATCGGAAACGGAAAGAAACGGTTTGCAAATACATCAGACTATGTAGAGACTTGGGATGACTCGGACAGCATAACGGCTGTAAATGCTCAAAATTATTTGAGACATCCTGCAAAAATGGTGGCATAACCACTCAACAACAAAATGTCAAGGTTCTGAGATCAACTGTCAACATACGGAAGTAGTAGGAACGGAACTGAGGCTTGAAACCAACAATCATATAAGTCTCTAACATAGTAACTCGTCATCCTAATAGATAGATGAGAAGGCCTAGTTCTTAATCCCCGTAGAAAGGAAGAGGATGACTCAGATCAGAAGGCATAAGGTATAAGGAGTAAAAAGAGCCTTATGTTCCCTTCCACAATCAATTCCCTTATATAACTAAAGCATTTCTAGACTCAACTTCGACCAGTTTGGCTTGGTAATCCTACAGGCAGCTTGGCTCTGATACCAAAGCTGTCAGGACCCCGATTCCAAGTAACATCGATCTAGCCGGTAACACCTCATATCACTTTGCGGCCTCACGCACGGTATTCCCACGGGTGTCGCCTTACCATGGTCCGGGACCGTTTGCGTCTTTTGGCTCACGTATATGATAGTGTCGCTAGCATCCATATGACAGAGAATCCGGGCCGACATGGCTAGTCGTGAACCCAAAGCTGCACTAACCTATGGAAACATGCATACATGAATCACACCGAGCGTGTCGGTCAGCAGCGTGTGAATCCGAGCTGTAGCACTGGGCTAACAGGACTCCGGTGAACCCGGGCTGTAGCAGGCTAGGCTGGACTTCGGATGTCACCGCGTGACATTTCCCCGAAGGGACAGACACAGGAACGAAGTGAAACACATGCCGGCCAGTCAAGTGTCCTGAGCAGTAGTGCTGGGCTAACAGGACTCCGGTGAACCGGGCTGTAGCGGACTACTATGGCTCATGGAAGCACTAGACTACATTTCCCCATAAGAGAGACTGCCAAGGATAAACAACTAGATTGATCCCACACATACCAAGCATTTCAATCATACACACAATATGCTCGATATGTGTAAATACAACATGGCATCACAACATAACTCTACAACTCAAGTATTTATTCATTAGGCTCCGAGGAGCGAGATATTACAAACATGGGTCTCATGACCCAACAATCATAGCATACAAGTCAAAGCACATGCGGAAGCTTAACATGTCTGAGAACAGACATCTACAAATGAAAAAGGCTAAGAAGCCTGACTATCTACCAGATCCTGCCGAGGGCACAAGATCGTAGCTGAGGTATCAAGCTAAACGTCGAAGTCCACGCGGAACTACTAGCGAGACTGAAGTCTCTCTGCAAAACATAAATTAAGCAAACGTGAGTACAAAGGTACTCAGCAAGACTTACATCAGAACTAAACTACATATGCATCGGTATCAACAAGGGGGGTGGTGGAGTTTACTGCAGCAAGCCAGCTTTGACTCAGTGGCTAACCTGAACTACGACTGTAAGCAACTCTTTTGAGGTGGCGCACACGAGTCCACATATTCACCATTCAATACACCACTATGGATCCGCTCCCGTCTCCCTACGAGAAGGCCATCCATAGCACTCACACTTATCTTGCGAGTTTTAGAGTATCCACTTTCACTTGTCTATGAACTGTTATAGGCAACCCAGAAGTCCTTTACCGCGGACACGGCTATTCGAATAGATCATTTATAACCCTGCAGGGGTGTACTTCTTCACACACGCTCTCGCCACTTACCACCATGTACACGTCGTGTATCTCGGCAACCTTCAAGCGGAAGCCTGGCGAGGGAGTCGGCCACGACCTGACTAACCACACAAGTCTCTAGTCCAGGTTTATCGCCTATTCGGGTTCCATCCGCGAGGAGATCCGGCCGGAGTTTCGCTCACAGCCCCAAACGATGTGTGCAGGGTTCCCGAGACACCAAACGGGCGCCCGGTACACCGTGCCACGGTGTATCTACCGCATCATAGCCCACCCCTAGGGTCAGCGCTACGCACGGCCGCCAACACATATCCTACAAACACCAGAAACTAGTTGCAACTCCTGGACAGAGGACAAGGGCAGTTAATAAGTCGAGAGGGTCCATTGGTTTCATGCCCAATGCATGGTAGTAACTGTTTCATGGATCACAAACACAGAACTCAGTTCCTGAGGACGGCTTCAATGAGACAACCCACCATGTACTCCTACAAGGCCTCTCACTGCTACCTTTACCAAATCGTGTTCACAAACTTAGCTCACACACAGTAGGACATGTTTACACACCTCCAATTCATCCCCAATGAATCATACCTGACTCAACTCTAAGCACTAGCAGGCATGACAAACAAGCATGAATGAGTAGGCACATCAGGGCTCAAACAACTCCTACTCATGCTAGTGGGTTTCATCTATTTACTGTGGCAATGACAGGTCATGCAAAGGATAAAGGGGTTCAGCTACCGCAGCAAGTAACAGTTGAATCGTTGTTGTCCTAATGCAGAAATAGAGAGCAGGAGCGAGAGAGTGGGTTTGTATCGGAATGAACAAGGGGTTTGCTTGCCTGGCACTTCTGGAAGATAAACATTGAGTCTTCATAGTGTCAACGATCACAGCAGTGAGCAGCGTCTACCGAGAGGGACAATCACCGGGCAATAGAGAGGAACACATCAATTGCATGCACAACATGATGCATGATAATGACAATATGTTGTTGATTGAGCTAATGCAACTAGCAACACAATTAAATGAAGTTGGTTTGAATACAAGATTCAAATTCAAACTCCATATATGATTAGTTAAATGCCATTTATTTGTTTTGTCCAAAACAGAGGAAAAACATTGTTCAAACATGCATGAAAATGCCATAAACAGATTCCTTTGAATTTTTTTGATAATTTTTCATCTATAATTTATTTCATTTGGAGTTACGGTTGATTTTCTATGATTTTTAGAAGTTTTGGGCATTTTCTGGAATTTTCTGAATTATTATAATTTAAACTAAATCCAGAAAATGTATTACCGCGTCAGCATGACGTCAAGGTGATGTCAGCAGGTCAAAGGCGTCGACCAGGTCAAACCTAACCAGTGGGACCCACTGGTCAGTGACCCAGTCAACTAACTAAGTTAGTTAGCCCTAACTAACTAGCCTGGGCCCACTGGTCAGCGACTGTAGTAACTAAACTAACTAGCTAATTAGCGCTAACTAGAGTAATTAGTCAGGCGAGGCCCGTAAGTCAGTGAGAGAGAGGGAGAGGTCAAACCGGGCAGTGGGGTCAACCCATGCCGGTCAACGTGGCAGGGGTCGCCGGCGTTTAGCCGCCGGCGACGACAGAGACAGCGGGACGGCTCGGAAATGTTCTACAGGGCAACATTCGATCTGTGGGTTGCACCTACAGGTTCCTGGGAGTGAGGCGCATCCATTGGGATGGTGGTAGGAGCTGGGGTGGCCGTAAAAGTGGCCGGCGACGAGGTTCAGCGGTGGCAGCAGCTCGGGCATCTGCGGGTTTGGCGTTGTGGTGCATGGGAGGAGGAGCCGGTGGGTGAAACGTGCTCCTGGGGGTGCACTGAGTGCAGTGACGCGCTCGGTTTTGACGGAGGCGTACCAAAACGACGACGGCGACAAGTCCGGCGCCGGTGAGGTCTCGGTCTCGACGGAAACGAGGGCTACGATGAGCTAGTGGGCATGGGAGTAGGGGGATCGATAGAGGAGCTCACCGTGAGTTCAGAGGTGGCCTCGACGAGCTCGGGGAGGGGCTGGTGGTGATGAGAGGTCGCCGGCGATCTCGGTGGCCGAACGAAGAGGGAGGCGGCGGTGGCGGTGTTGCAGCGCGTCCGGGGCCTCGTGGCTCATCGAGGAGGTGGAGGACAAAGTGGCGGAGCTCTTGGGCATGTCCAGGGAGCGAGGGGGAGGCAGTGGCCGCGGTGGAGCTCGTCGGCGGCGACGGCTGCGTTCGGTCGCGCGCGTGAGAGAGAGACGGAGAAGGGAATGAGGGCGAGGGAGAGTGCGAAAGCGTCAAGGGGATCCAGGGGGGTAGCGTGGCGTCGCAGAGGGAGTCCAGGGCGACGAGGGGGCAGCCAGGAAGGCAGCTGCCGGCGTGGCACGCCGCGGCGCCGTGGCTGTCTTCTCCTCTGCCTTCTGGTGAGAGGAGGAAGACAACTGGCAGGGGGGGTGGCTGGGCTGGGCCGGCTTCAACAGCAGGCCGCACATGTGGGTGGGCCGAGGTAAGTTCCAGGTTAGTCCTTCTCTCTCTCTCTTTTATTTAGTTTCTGTTTTCTATTATCTTATTCTGTTTTGGTTTAGTAAAATACTAAACCATTCAATAAAATCTTGGAAATAATTAGGGGTGCTGTCTGAGTTATTCTAATGACCCATAAAAACTTCCAGCATTTTTTGAGCACTTAAAAATATATATATATATATATAGCATTTAAATAGCTCCAAATCAAATATGTTTGAATTAATTCAAAGCCCAAAGATGTCCTGCAAAAATGTAAACCATTTTTTGTAGATGCTTCCACCTCAATCCAAAATTGTTGAACATTTTTAGAGGGCATTTTGAGTGCAATGGAAAAGATTTTATTTTGACCCTAGTTGGATTCATTTGGTGCTAGGGTTTCAGCATCCCCATTTCAAGATTAATTGAAAATGAAAATAATGCATGGATGCAATGCCACTAATTACAAAAGATTTCTAGGGCTGTGACAATGCATGAGGTAGAAACCCATCCCCCTGTTACCAAACTCGGGACGTTACATAGTTTTAATGCTACACTATAGTAGACGGGGTTTGGTATGAGTGCATGAGAGTGTTGTGAAGAAGGACTCTATGTCAATGGAGACAACTTCATGATGGCACCGGCAAGGACTGCATCTTCAGGACTCCTCAAGATTTCGAGACTCGAGACAAGAATTCAATACACCCTACTGGGTGAAGGACGGTTGACGGGCACCCTGGAGAAACCAGTGGTTGGCCGGGATGCATGGAGAAGCGCCATGACATCTTGCGGAAAGCATCACCCAGACTCAAAGAGACGGAAGAATACTTCATGCTCGGAAGCTTACCTGTGCAACCGCAAGTCACTATGGGCTCTGGCTTGGTTGACCTAAGTGGTGACTCTGGCTGGGACGGTGCTAGCAGATGTAGAACTACGGTAGGATTGGATGAGCACCGGACATTGGTCAGAGGAACTCTTCGGAAGACCATGTTTCGGTCATCTTGTTCTCAAACACCCTGAAGTGCGGGAACATAAAAAGAGGGATCGAATCTTCCGGGTAAAGTGTACAAACCTCTACAGAGGGTTAAAACCTAATCGTTTAGCCGTGTCCCCGGTTACGGACAATTTGAGCCTCTGGACTTGGATCTATCTCAGAACTCTCAACACCGGACTGATAACTTAATTGTGGGCAACTTATGATGATTTGGGCTATGAGACATCGGTTGGCGGAACCATGTCATGATAGAAAACTCCATAGTACAGACTCCAGTTAATTCCTTTGTTGTAGGGAAAATAAAACTAGCTTTTACGCAAAAAAAACTCAGACCCAGAGCCACAAAGCCATATTGCATATAGAATAGTTTTATCAATCTGTTTTCTCTTATTGTGATCTTGCCGGTTCGTTCAATATACTGACCTACACGGCTGCAACGTCTCATGTTGCAGATATTTTCCTCGACGAGTAAGAGTTACGATACAGGGTTACGGTCTACACTCAACTTGCCGATGGCGTTGATGGGACTCCACACCCATTGATTGTTTCCGCTGAGACTTATAAGGTATATATATATATATCAGTTTTATGTTATTTATACATGTGATTGCACTTTGATATATACATTGATGTACTGTGTGTGCCAGCATACTGATCCAGGGATGGCACAGATACACAGAGGCTTGACCGTCTGAGGTCGGGTCGCTACATAGTGTTTCCACGATTCCAAAAACTTTGTGTGATTTGCTAGGTTTCCGTGATTTTGATGATTGTTCTTTAAACTTGCACCTTGCGGATTCCACTATTAAGAAACCTATGGGAAGAATTAATGATGTTCTTATTGTTGCAAATAGGAACTATGTGCCCATAGATTTCATTGTTCTTGATATAGATTGCAATCCTTCATGTCCTATTATTCTTCGTAGACCTTTTCTTAGAACGATTGGTGCAATTATTGATATGAAGGAAGGGAATATTAGATTCCAATTTCCGTTAAGGAAAGGCATGGAACAATTCCCTAGAAATAAAATTAAATTACCATATGAACCTATTATGAGAGCCACTTATGGATTGCCTACCAAAGATGGCAATACCTAGATCTATCTTCGCTTTTATGCCTAGCTAGGGGCGTTAAACGATAGCGCTTGTTGGGAGGCAACCCAATTTTATTTTTATTCCTTGCTTTTTACACCTGTTTAATAATAAATAATTTATCTAGCCTCTGTTTTGGTTGTGTTTTGTGTGTTTAATTAGTGTTTGTGCCAAGTAGACCGTTGGGAAGACTTGGGGAAAGTCTTTTTGATCTTGCTGTAGAAAATAGAAACTTTAGCGCTCAAGAGAATTGCTGCCATTTTTATTTGGAAGATGATATTTAGTTAATTCATTTTCAAGATGATTAATAGATAAATTCCTCACGTCCATAAATTTATTTTAGAATTTTTGTGGTTGCAGAACTTGCGTTAGCTACAGATTACTACAGACTGTTCTGTTTTTGACAGATTCTGTTTTTCTTGTGTTGTTTACTTATTATGATGAATCTATGGCTAGTAAAAGAGTTTATATGTCAGGACCCCGATTCCAAGTCACATTGATCTAGCCGGTAACACCTCATATCACATTGCGGCCTCACGCACGGTATCCCACGGGTGTCGCCTTACCATGGCCCAGAACCGTTTGCGCCTGTTGGCTCACGTATATGATAGTGTCGCTAGCATCCATATGACAGAGAACCCGGGCCGACATGGCTAGTCGTGAACCCAAAGCGGCACAGACCTATGGAGACAAGCATACATGAATCACATCGAGTATGTCGGTCATCAACGAGTGAATCCGGACTGTAGCACTGGGCTAACAGGACTCCGGGGAACCCGGGCTGTAGCAGGCTAGGTAGGACTCCGGATGTCACCGCGTGACATTTCCCCGAAGGGACAGACATAGGAACGAAGTGAAACACATGCCGACCTGTCAAGTGTCCTGAGCAGTAGTGCTGGGCTAGCAGGACTCCGGTGAACCGGGCTGTAGCGGACTACTATGGCTCGA
This sequence comes from Triticum urartu, assembly GCF_003073215.2. Classification (NCBI taxonomy): domain Eukaryota; kingdom Viridiplantae; phylum Streptophyta; class Magnoliopsida; order Poales; family Poaceae; genus Triticum; species Triticum urartu. The sequence continues at coordinate 38,518 of NW_024112697.1, read as the reverse complement.
GGAACACTAGACTACATTTCCCCATAAGAAAGGCTGCCAAGGATAAACAACTAGATTGTCGGATCCCACTCATACCAAGCATTTCAATCATACACACAATATGCCCGATGTGAGTACATACAACATGGCATCACAACAAAACTCTACAACTCAAGTACTTTATTTAAAGGCTCCAGAGAGGCATACATAACAAGTTCATACAGGTAGGGGTCACATGACCCGACACTCAAGTCATACAAGCATACAAGCACAAGCAGAAGTAAATAGTCTGAGTACAGACACTAGAAAGCAAGAAGGCTTCCGAAGCCTGTTTATCTACATAGGGTCCTCCATGGCCAGGATCACCACCTGGGTGGCTAGTCACTCGTCGACATCAAGGTCTACGTAGAACCAATCGGAGGGGGTGTTGTTGTCGTCCGAAAACAGTAATTAGGAAAACATGAGTACAAAGGTACTCAACAAGTCTTACAACAGAACCTACTATACATGCTCATTCTCAAGAAGGTGGTGGGGTTATTGCAGCAAGCCAGCTTTGACTCTTGGCCAGGCTATCCTACGGAACTCCACTAGTAAAATAGTTTTCGCACACGAGTCCACTACTCACCAACACAATACTCCACTGGGGATCCTCCCTCATCAGCCTACGAGAGGGCCATCCTCGGTACTCACACTTATCTTGAGTCTTTTAGTAGTAATCGTTAACTTGTCTATGAACTGTATAGGCAACCAAGTAGTCCTTTACCGCAGACGCGGCTATTCGAATAGTTTTATACCCTTCAGGGGTGTACTTCTTCATACATGCTTTCACCACTTACCGCCGTTTACACGACATGTACTCGGCAACCTTCAAGCGGAAGCCCAATGAGGGTGTCGGCCACGGCCTACCCAAACACTCAAGTCTCTAGTCCAGGTGCATCGCCTATCCAGGTTCCATCCGGAGGGAGTCCGGCTGAGGTTTCCACATACGGCCCCAAACGATGTGAACAGGGTTCCTGAGACACCAAACGGGTGACTCGGTACACCGTGCCACGGTGTATCTACCGCAACATAGCCCACCCCTAGGGTCAGCGCTACGCACGGCCGCCAACACATAACCTACAAACACCAAAAACTATTTGCAACTCCTGGATCTTAAATCACACATACAGATCTCAGTTCTTATGGACGACCTCAATGAAACAACCCACCACATACTCCTACGTGGCCTCTCATCGATACCTTTACCAAAACATGTTCAACACATCCCTCACATTACTGACATAATCATTTCACTCTAGCCCATCACCCAGATGAACCAGACCTGACACAACTCTAAGCATAGCAGGCATAGCAAGGTAGGAATCACATGCATGGCTCAATCAACTCCTACACATGCTAGTGGGTTTCATCTAGTTACTGTGGCAATGACAGGTCATGCAGAGGATAAGGGTTCAACTACTGTAGCACACAGTAGTTTGAATCGCATTGTCTTAATGCAGTAAACAAGAGCAGAAGCGAGAACATGGGTTTGTATCGGAATGATCAATGGGTTGCTTGCCTGTTGTAGTGGTAGTAGGGTACTGCCCTTCAGACGGATAATCCGAGTTATCCTTGGAGGCAAAACCTACCACGAAAAACACACCGAACATAATCAACACATGGCAATATGCAACAATATGATGTATGCTATGACATGGCAAGATGAAAGTGTCTTGGCCTAATGCAAGCTAAAACAGAAGGGGATGAACTCATTTGAATCAAAGATTCAAATGTTAGCTCATTAAACATGGCCTTATTAGTGCATTACCTTATTCTGCTTAAACAGCAAGGTTAACTTGTTTTTTCATGCATGAAACCATTACAGATGGATAGATTGAATTCTTCTGATGATTTTTCATATATAAATCTTTGCATTTGGAGCTATGATTGATTTTCTATGATTTTTAGAAGTTTTGGCTATTTTCTAGAATTTCTTATATAAGAATAATTCCAGTAATTGAATTAATGCGTCAGCATGACATAGGTGTGACTTCAGCAGTCAACTGGGTCGGCCAGGTCAAACCTGACTGGTGGGCCCTGTCTGTTAGTGACTCATCTAATTATTAGAATTAAATTAACACTAATTAGCTGTCAATGGGGCCTGGGCCCACATGTCAGTGTCTAAACTAATTAAAATTAGTTAAGGCTAATCCTAAACTAGTTAGCAGACCGGCCCCACCTGTCATAGACTCAAGGGCGGCAAGCAGTTGACGCCGTGGCGAGCTCATGCTCGCCGGCGTCACCTCTGTGCCTGCCTGGCGAGGGAGAAGCAGCTGGCTGGCGCGGGCCAACACAGTGCTGGGGCGGCCAGGTGGGCTGCCAGGTGGGCTGCGGCCAGGTAAGTTTCCTGCTCATCTTTCATTTCTGTTTTTCTATTTTTCTGTAAGTTTGTGGCTTTATTGAAAATACTTAGGCACTTACAAAAATCCTGAAAAAAATCATAGGCTCTGTTTAGATTATTTCCAACGGCCCACACTTATTTGCAGAATTATTTGAGCATTTAAAATATTTTATAGCATTTAAATGCCCAAATGCAAATACCATAAGGATTAATACAATGGCCTTTGATGTCTTAGAAAAATGTGCACCATTTTTGTCAAAGGTTTTAACCCAAAACAAAAAGGATGGGCTTTTTAGAAAGGCATTTCAGGTTCATTGAAAAAGTTTTTAGTAAACCCTAGTTGTTTCCAGGGGGTGCTAGGGTTTCTGTCATCCTCATTTCAATTTTAAAAGGAATTTAAACATGATGCACATTCTAATGCTTGAACTAGCTAGGGTGTGACATTATAAACCATATAAAAGTTGGAATACAGTAGGTGTAACACCAATATAAATAAAGAATGAGTTCATTACAGTACCTTGAAGTGGTGTTTTGTTTTCTTTCGCTAATGGAGCTCCCGAGATTTTCTATTTTGAGTTTTGTGCTGTGAAGTTTTCAAGTTTTGGGAAAAGATTTGATGGATTATGGAACAAAGAGTGGAAAGAGCCTATGCTTGGGATGCCCATGGCACCCTAAGTTAAAATTCAAGGACAAAGCCTAAGCTTGGGGATGCCCCGGAAGGAATCCCCTCTTTCGTCTTCGTACATCAGTAACTTTACTTGGAGCTATATTTTTATCCACCACATGATATGTGTTTTGCTTGGAGCGTGTTGTATGATTTGAGTCTTTGATTTTTAGTTTACCACAATCATACTTTCTGTACACACCTTTTGAGAGATACTCACATGACTTGAAATTTATTAGAATACTTCATGTGCTTCACTTATATCTTTTGAGCTATATAGTTTTTGCTCTAGTGCTTCACTTATATCTTTTAGAGCACGGTGGCGGATTTGTTTTATAGAAACTACTGTTCTCTCATGCTTCACTTATATTATTTTGAGAGTCCTTTAGAACAACATGGAAATAATGAAAACTTTCATACAAGTGCATTGAATACCATGAGAAGTTTGATACTTGATAATTGTTTTGAGATATGGAGATGATGATATTAGAGTCATGCTAGTTGAGTAGTTGTGAACTTGAGAAATACTTGTGTTGAAGTTTGTGATTCCCGTAGCATGCACGTATGGTGAACCATTATGTGATGAAGTCGAAGCATGATTTATTTATTGATTGTCTTCCTTATGAGTGGCGGTCGGGGACGAGCGATGGTCTTTTCGTACCAATCTATCCCCCTAGGAGCATGCACATAATACTTTGTTTTGATAACTAATAGAATTTTGCAATAAGTATGTGAGTTTTTTATGACTAATGTTGAGTCCATGGATTATAAGGACTCTATCCCTTCCACCATTGCTAGCCTATCTTGTATGGTGCAAATTTCGCCGATACCATATACCCACCATATACCTTCCTCGAAACAGCCACCATACCTACCTATTATGGCATTTCCATAGCCACTCCGAGATATATTGCCATGCAACTTTCCACCGTTCTGTTATTATAACATGCTTCATCATTGTCATATTGCTTGCATGATCATGTAGTTAACATTATATTTGTGGCAAAGCCACCGTTCATAATTCTTTCATACATGTCACTCATGCATCATTGCACATCCCGGTACATCACCAGAGGCATTCACATAGAGTCATATTTTGTTCTAAGCATTGAGTTGTAATTCTTTAGTTGTAAGTAAATAAAGTGTAATGATCATTATTATTAGAGCATTCTCCCAAGTAAGGAAAGGATGATGGAGACTATGATTCCCCCACAAGTCAGGATGAGACTCCAGACGAAAAATAAAAAAAAAGAGAAAAGAAAAGAGGCCAAAAGGAAAAAAAGAAGGCTCAAATAAAAAAATACGAGAGAAGAAGAGAGAAGGGACAATGCTACTATCCTTTTTCCACACTTGTGCTTCAAAGTAGCACCATGTTCTTCATATAGAGTCTCCTATGATATCACTTTCATATAGTAGTAGGAATTTTTCATTATACACTACTAGAAAACAGGCTGTTAGTGGCGCACCTATTTTTGCTATTAATGGCGCACTATAAGTGCGCCACTATTAACACGCCGCTAGTAACAAATAGTAATGGCGCACCTCTGGTGCGCCATTAGTATCCCAGATAATAGTGGTGCACCTGGTAGTGCGCCATTACTATGTCCAACAGTGCGCCATTACTCTGCCTCTTAGGGGGCCATATTTACCTTCACGTATGCCCCCAAGTGTGCCATTACTATGCCCCATAATGCGTCACTGGTATTTAGCCCCGGTGCGCCACTAATGCTCAATATGGTGCGCCACTACTATGAATATTAGGAATTATTATTTTTTGCTTTTCTGGTATTTGCACAGGTTACAAAATACACGTTACACAGCACAAAATATAAACATCACAATAGAATTCATCATAGTAGTCTCCAAATTCAAAATAGTGAACAAAGTTCAAACATTAGCCATGTTTAGGTATCAAGACATTAGCAAAGTTCATCATATATATTAGGCGTGTTTGTCGTCACATTACAAACTCGATATCGATCATCTAAACTACATCACATAGAAGAGAGCTGCGGTCACGATGAGCAACATCGCGATGAAACTGGTCTCCATCCGGTTCCTCCTCCGCTCCCTCCTCTCTCCCGCTAGATAGCGCGCGTATCTAGCTTCCGACTCCGCCCTAGTGGTGTACCCTTTGTAACTATTACCGCTAAAACGGTGAACCTGTCTCCGACACTCCTCCTAGTCGTCGTAGACTCCGGGAACCTTACGCTTGTACACGACATACGACGGCATCTCTATGCACTAGACAAACAAAACGTTTGTAGCAATCACAGATAGTATATTAGCAATATATAAGTATGCAACAAAAGGATCGGAAGAGAAAAGCAACACATTAATAGCACGATTCATGGTCCTACTAATAAATAGCATCGATTACATATAAGTTGAATGACTGTCCAAACTAAGGAGACATACAAGTTCATTAAAGTTTAATTACAACATGAGCTAATCGATATTTCAGAACTACATAGCATAATTACTTTCGACTCGACTTAGGGACCGGAGCATGGATAAAGCCGCCGTCTTTCGTGATGGTCATGAAATCGCGATCGTTGTTAGCCTGCATTTGTAGCGTTGTTTCTATTTCACTGTTGAACGGTTGATATTTGAGGTAGAACTACCCCGAGGTACTAAGGACATCTTGATGGATGATTTCCGCAAACTCCGACTGGATGCGAAATAATTCTTGTCTGATGTCCGCGTCCTGGATTGCCGACAAGCTTGCGGCCCAATCTTTGAGATTAGTTGGTAGAAGAAGGTGATTATGGTCCCGTACGATCGCCCGCATGTGATGGAGGGCGTAGTAGGCATCCTTCTGACCGCCAGGCAGCTGTTTGACGCAGGGGAACGTCGTTACATGGGTGAACACGTGCTTGCCATACCTACAAATTGGCCTCCTGAAGGTGCCTTCTAGATTTGGCGTAGCCGGGGAGAGCATCATCAAGAACATTCTTGATATTTGTGTAGTCTTTCTTCGAGTGACGGCCCGAGTTGAAATACGTGGCCATGGAATATTTCGGGCTTAAGAGGATGAGTGTGCAATATGTGGCACTGCACAAAACACGGAATGTTAGAAAAAAGAACTATCGAAATCTAAGAAATCATATGTTATGGAGCGGTGAGGGGATGACTTACTCGGGAAAGTAAGGCACGAGGAAGTTATCCTTATCTGGGTTCGCTAGAATGACTCCTTTGAGGTATGAACTCGTGACTTACCGGTCCCCAGCGCTGCCCAAGATCTTGGCACGCATGTAGAAGGGGTCGTCTATCACGATGTCTGGGGTCTAGTCTCTAATGATCTACATCTCCATACTGAGCGGAAATACCCGAATAAAGGTGTAGTGCAGCGGATGAAGGTTAAATATAGCGAAGATATCATCAAACCGCAGGACGATCATACCCCCGATGGTGCTATCGACAAAGCCCTTGCCCTCTGGCACCTTGGCCATGAAAACCGTGTATGCCACATCATTCTCGGAGACGCCGCTTCTCCAAAGAAAGAACACTGTCATCCAGACTCCGCATAGCACCGGTTGCAGCATTGAGCAGATTAGTCGGTAGCATTGGCCTACCGGCCACATGCACCCTCCTCGAGATATCCTTAGGTGAAGGTGGGCCATCCTGAGCACGGATCGTACTCGGTGCCGGCTAGCTCGCACCCTTGTTATTTTTTCTTTTCTATCCCTTCTGCTTCTTCTGCTGTAATGGGATCGAGTTCTGCACAGAGAAAACCTTCTTTAGTGTGTTGGGGCTGATAATATTTCGCACCTTGGCTATCCAAGACTCGGTGAAGGCGGCAGCTGGAGGCGTCTCCTGAGAACTGAACGCCAGACGACGCTTGTTGCAATTGGGTTTCTCCGCGGTACCAGCTAGATCATGATCGTCTTTTGCAGGGTTGGGTTCTTGAGAAGGAGGCCCCAAGAATTCGTCACCGTACCCATGTTCATTGAAGTACTTATCAACCCTGGTAAATGTACCGTCGTCGTCGTCCGGATCCTGTGCCATATGCATGTACAGATCAGCTAACGGCGGTAGCATTGCGGCGGTCCTGCCATGGCTTGGCGCCGGCACGACTGGCGGTGTTGTCTGTGGGGTCATCACATCATCTTCGTCGGCACCAAGGGGTCGATACGGAGGTAACAAGTCTTCGCAGCTCCGCAGCACCAGAACCAGTTTAACCCTCTACACGGTGGGTGGCATCGGATTACCGTGGAACACGCGGTTACCCGCTTGAACGATTCTGGCTTTGGCGACATCGATCAACTCACCGTCCACGAAGTGCAGGAGAGTGCATGGAACGTCGGCGGCACCCTGCGAAAACATGTAGGGCGTCAAGGATGCCTAGTCAAGGCAAGGAGATGAAGTCATCGGCTGAGAGGGTTAGTTACCGTGATGGCGTCGAGCTTGGCTAATTTCCAGGCACCCCCAACAGCGGGCGTGCAAGTGACGGAGGGGCCGTTTACTGCCGAGGTGCCGGTCGGCGTATTCTTCCCATACCCGGGTGCATTAAGCTCCACTGCCGGCGCCGACGCCAGATACACCACTGCCACCTCCGCCGGAGACACCAATGGCGCCGGCGCGTTGCGCGAGTTGCTGCCCGTGAAGCTGGGAATCGGGGGCGGCCCCTGTTGGCTGCCCGCAATCCACGCATGCAGCCCCTCAAGCAAGGTAGGCATAATGGTGGTGATCGTCGCTCCCAGTTGGTCTCGCACATGCTCTTCGACTATCTCCGGAATCCACGCGACTTGTGCCTTGAGTTCTTGAACCTCGCGCTCCAGGCTTTCCGAGCTGGTCTTTCTCTCCTTTCGCCCAGCGTTATAGTATTCTGACCATTTCATGGACAAGCCTTTGCCGGCCACACGACCAGCTGACGACGGCTTACTGAACTTATCCTTGTGTTTCATTACATTCAACGCCCTATTTAAAGTGGTGTCCCAAGGGGAGGTCTGAGATGACCCCGCGCTACTGCTTTTAGTTTCCTGCGGAAGGAACGTGAATCATTTAGAAATTTGGCTTCATTAATTAGAATGCAACCATATGGAGCGAATTACGCTAGGGTGTATTCCTTACCAGAATAAGCTCAAGCGCCTTGGTCTTTGGATCCATGGTAAGCTCCTTTGTTACCGGGTCCACCTTGTACCGGGCCCTGACATAGTTCCTGGTCTGCTTGTCACGGTATTTATCAAAGAGGGGCGGTAGGCCTTGCTCGGCACGGTCCACGTCCTCCTTGTCCCATATAGGTTCCACCACTCTGTAACCATCGGGACCGAGTTTGTGGACCCCTAAGTTCAAGTCCCACATATCTTTCCCCCACTGACTTGATTCCAAGGATGTGTTGCTCTCTCACTTGATCTTGAAGTCCAGGTAGTCAGCTTCGCTGATCGAAGGATATGTCTCCTTGATCTTCTCATAACTATCACCACTTAGAATCCTTCTCTTCACTGCGGCTCTCCAAGTAGCCAGGGCGTGCAAACCTTTGTGAAGGCGGCACTGTTCACTTTATTCCCTAAGAGGCGTGTGTTTGCGAAGTCACCGGAAAACTTGTATCATTCGTGCAACTCCGTGAAGAGGAGGTTGCGCAAATTCCCTCAGTCACGATGACTTAGGTTCTCGGTGTTGATCGAGACAGTGCTCCGGAGAATGCACCAGAGTTGTCCCGCATACCCACTGACTAATTCTTTGCACGTCATTGGATGCCCACTGGAGGACACTTTATTAAATTCCTCCTTGACGGTGCCGAGCACGTTCGGGCGTCGGTCCTTCCGTTGCCTCTTCGGTTGGCTGCCATCTATGTGTGCGCTGCCATCATCGGTGGTGGCATCCTCGGCGGCACCATCAGTGGTGTCATCCCCGATGCCACTAGGGGTTGTGTAGTCGGGATCGGTGTCTTCCACGGCGTCCTCATAGCGGTGAGGTTCTTCCTCCATCTCCTGGGACATCTCCCAGAATGCCTTGCTCGAACCGTCGGCCTCATCGTTGTTGGCCATGTTCGCTCTAAATAGGAAAAAAGGGTACTAGAGTTATTGGATGAGATCACGGTAGTATCTACCGGAGTTATTACAAATCAGCATGTTAGCACTGAATGTTTTTTTTCTGCAACATGTGAGTTAAGTAACCTTTCTGAAAATTCACAACAACAACAAAATCCTATAGAAAGTAATTTTACTGTTATTTCCTGTAATGTTATAATTAACCAAAGAAGAATTTACACTAATAGTACACACTCCATATAGGTATAGATTATATCATTACTAATAACTATGCATTGCTCATGTTGTAAAAAGGCACAGAAAGAGAGCAACTGACATTAGTAATAACTATGAGTTGATATCACACTTATATATGTATAACACAAGAGGCATTGTGTTGATTTGGAGTGTTATTTACTTCACTCTTCACAGTTTTATCCTATATTAGTAATCAACTCTCTGGTTTCAACTCCACCAAACTAAGTGCACTATTGCTCTTGCTGCAGGAAGAGAAAATAGTTTGCATTTCAACTTAAGGGAAAACTATAAAAGCCACTTAGAAATATTTTCTTTGTAGAAATAACATTGTCTATAAATGTTGATTAATTGTTGTTTCGGTTGAGAATCGGACACCTTCTAGGTCAAGAAAATTGGGCATGAGCTTTGCTAATTTTCTTGACCTAGGAGTGCCCCATTCGCAACCGAAACGAAAATTAATCAACGTTTCAGGAGAAAGGGGTATCACAACATTATATATCATCTCCAGCCAAAGAAAGCTTCACTCAAGAACAACTGAAGCGCATGTGCGAATGCTACTTGACGAAACAGAGCATATGTAGCTTGCAGTCCAGCAGAAGCAGAGGAGGAGATGCTCTATTTCAGCAACCAATATATGGTGCAACAAGCAAATATGATGGCTCCCAAAGATATATTTCCAAGTACGAGTTACAGTGATTCATCACATAAAAAATGTCTAAAAGATGGCATTGGTTGATAACTAATTAATCAGTATTCAGCTTATTACTACCCCCAGTTCGCAGACTACGGCAGTTTAGCTGGATGGAGCCATCTTGAACCCGAAGGCACACAGGCCGCTGGGTTCATGTCCGGTTGCTATTACGGGCACGGCTATCAATCGGTAAACCAAAGCAGTACTGGAACAGGTCAGCCTGCCGCTAGAAATAATGGAGGGGGTTTCAAGAAGCAATAACCTCCCCCTCATTCGGGTAACTGAAGTGGTACTGCTCTGCCTATAACTAACTGTGGCGCGACAGCCCTGTGATCCATCCATCCTGTTGTGCAGAAAAATAGTTATAGAGAAAGAGAGTAGGAAACTTATCTGTTTTTACCCGTGCCCTCTCACATAAAGTGGCTAGGCGCTGGACTAACAAAGATGTGAGAATAGCCCACCCCCATAGCATTTTTTTCATTGACAGAAGAAGGAAGACATGTGTGCTGTCATGTGGTGAAGTGGATGTGTGTATGTAACAAGTGACAAAACATGGAATTCGTTACTAGCAACATCAAGCTAATACAGTATGAATCAGAACGAGCACAAGGAAGAAAGCCTCATTGATTTGGCCTATCTCTTGTAAGAGACAAATTGGATTTGTTGAACACATACACACACGCACAGCTTGCTGCTGTTTTCTTCTCTTCAAACATGGTGAGCCAAGAAAACATCCAAAACTGAAGATGATATTCAGATGTGGGGGTCGATTGGATGGGGGAGAGGGGAAGCTCACACACTCACCGCGTATGCTTTTCTGGGTGGAGGTGAGGATGGATGGATGTTGGCCTGCTGCTCCACCCCCTTCCCACGGTGCTCCCATAGCAGCTTTGCAAGGACGGCTCGTAGCAGCTCGCGGTGGTCAGATACAGAGAGCAGCATCGTGGATGAGGTCGAGCGAGAGCTCCTGCGGCTCGGTTGCACAACGGCGGTGACCTATGGGAAAGAGAGAAGTGAGGCGGCGACCTACGGTGGATAACAGGGGAAATGAGATGAAGGAAAGGAGAGACGGCTGGAGCGCATGGCGGCGGTGTACCTCGAAGCAGCGGAGACTGCAGGTGCTACTCGCCGGAGATGAAGATGAGGTGGCACGCGGGATCTCACGTGCGAGAGGAGCACGGGTGCCTCCGCTGTGCTCACGCGAGTGGGAGAAACCCTCCGATGGTAGTGGAGAAGAAGGGGGGTTGGTGGAGAAGAAGGCGCTGGAGATGCAGCGGCGCAGTGGGTCGGGGCGGTGCAGTGGGTCTGGGCGGCGGCGCGAGTAGGGGCGACAGCGCAGTCGGTCGGGGCGGCGGCGCGAGTAGGGGCGACAGCGCAGTCGGTCGGGGCGGCGGCGCAGGTCGGGGCGGCGGCGCAGGTCGGGGGCACCAGGTCGATCGAGGGCTGAGAGAGAGGTGTGAGAGATTGGGGATCGGGGATTGGGGAGGGTTAGCAATGGTGCACCTTCTAGGGATGCACCATAAACCCCGTGATAGCAATGGCGCACTTTTTCCTTGTGCGTCATTACTATTTTTTTTGGACTTTTATTTGCATGTAATAATTGTTTAGAAAATGGCCATAAATTTTAAAATGTTATGATATAAGTAGTTGTTACTAATTTTCAAATACTTGCGTTGCAAAACATTTGTGAATTGGTAAAACATTTATGAATATGAAAAAATATCATCAAATTTGAAAAAATATTCATGAATTCAAAAAGTGTCAATGAAATTTAAAAATATTCATGAGTTCAAAAAACATTAACAAATTCAATACTTTTTGTGAGTTAGAAAATTGTTAGTGGGGGGAGGGTTAGCAATGGCGCACCTTCTAGGGGTGCGCCATAAACCCCATGATAGCAATGGCGCACCTTCTCCTGGTGCGCCATTGCTAACATTTTTTTACTTTACCAGAATAAACATAAATAAAAACAATTAAAATACCAGAAGAAAACACAAAGAAGCCCAATGTGCATGTAAATGATAATTTGCAACAAAACAAGAGGGATAAGAACAAAAATTCCAAATCCAAGAAGAAGGGGTGGTTGATACTTCAACTTGGTGATGGAGAAGATATGCCATTTCCATATGTCGATATACAATCGAGAAATGAAGACTGCAATTGAAACCATTGTGCAAAGATTTAGAATTAGATCGATGACATGGTTGAAATCAAGTGATACATGTAATAATTTAGTTGCATGTAATAATTGAGCTTGCCACTGACACACACACACGTGGCCGACACGTCGTGATTCAAACTTAGCTATCTTTTCACAATCTTCTTGCCCTTATTTTTCACAAATGGAGTTCTTCTCTTGAACGGACGTCCTTTAGGTACGGTGGTCCTGCTTCTTCTTGTGGTGTATGGTACTTCATCATCGTCGTCATGTTCCATCTTCAGGTCGCCGACTTGTCGAAGTCTTGCTCATTGGTGACTCCATCCATTCCGATGATCTTCCTTTTGCCTCTCCTCATGACAACACGGCTGGGCTTTGATGGGTCGGTAATGAAGAAGCATTGGTCCACTTGCGAAGCCAGTACCCATGGCTCATTTTTCACGGTGACGTTTGCGCCCTCGGTTTTGGATTTGGCTTTGGGTATAACCATGGTGTTGAAATACCGGTCTTCTTTTAGGACCCTCTTGGCCCATCTGACACGGAACATCGGGACCTTCTCTCCAGCGTAGCTCAGCTCCCAGATCTCCTCGATCCTTCCGTAGTATCTGTCCTTATCGTTACCAGTGTAGGATTCCATCGTTACCCCGGAGTTCTGATAATCAACGCTCTTCATGTCCTTTTCCTCGGTGTAGAATGTGTAGCTGTTGATATTGTACGCCTCATAGGTCATCAGGTTGTACTCGGTGCCCTGTGACAAGGCGAATATGAGTTTTTCTTCCGCGGAAGAATCCTCATGTAAAAGGTACAACAGAAGCTTCTCCTTGAACCAACGCGTGAAACATGAGTTGTGCTCTTTGATTATATCTCCGTCCGTTCTCTGTTGGCCTCGGTCATTGTACGTCTTCTCAATAAAGGTTTTGTGCTCTGCCACCCAAGGATCGACCACGTCTATGTGTTGTAGCATGACTAGGTTTGCTCTTTCAAAGTCGGCGAGTCGACCCTTGAAGTCGGCATGCATTTCACGGCGACCCTCGCGGTCACCCAATCCAGCGAGCCTGCCGAGGTGCCTGTTGACGGGCAGACCAATGGGGTTCTCGATGCCTAGATAATTTGTGCAGTAGGAGATGCACTCTTCGGTCAGAAAGCCCTTGGCTATGCTTCCCTCTGGACGTGACATGTTGGTCAGAGATTATGGTAGGGTATGAAACCACCTCAAAGTTATTCTTTCCAATCAATCCGTTGGGCTATTCCTATAAGTGTCACAAACAGCCCTAGAGTTCATACTAGAATAACACCTTAAGACACAAATCAACCAAAACCTTAATGTCACCTAGATACTCCAATGTCACCTCAAGTATTCGTGGGTATGATTATACGATATGCATCACACAATCTCAGATTCATCTATTCAACCAACACATAGAACCTCAAAGAGTGCACCAAAGTTTCTACCGGAGAATCACGACGGAAACGTGTGCCAACCCCTATGCATAAGTTCATGGGCGGAACCCGCAAGTTGGTCACCAAAATATACATCAAGTGAATCACGTGATATCCCATTGTCACCACAGATACGCACGGTAAGACATACATCAAGTATTGTCAAATCTTTAAAGACTCAATCCGATAAGATAACTTCAAAGGGAAAACTCAATCCATTACAAGAGAGTCGAGGGGGGAAGAAACATCACATGATCCAAATATAATAGCAAAGCTCGCGATACATCAAGATCGTATCACCTCAAGAACACGAGAGAGAGAGATCAAACACATAGCTACTGGTACATACCCTCAGCCCCGAGGGAGAACTACTCGTCATGGAGAGCACCGGGATGATGAAGATGGCCACCGAAGAGGGATTCCCCCTCTTGCAGGGTGCCGGAACGGGTCTAGATTGGTTTTTCAGTGGATACATAGGCTTCTGGCGGTGGAACTCCCGATCTATTGTGCTCCCCGATCGTTTTAGGGTATATGGATATATATATATATAGGCGGAAGAAATACATCAGGGGAGCCATGAGGGGCCGACGAGGGTGGAGGGCGCGCCCCCCTGCCTCGTGGCTTCCTCGTTGATCCCCTGACGTGCAATCCAAGTCTCCTGTATTGCTTTCTTTCCAAAAATAACTTTTCCGAAGGTTTCATTCCGTTTGGACTCCGTTTGATATTCCTTTTCTTCGAGACCCTAAAATAGGCAAAAAACAACAATTCTGGGTTGGTCCTCCGGTTAATAGGTTAGTCCCAAAAAATAATATAAAAGTGGATAATAAAGCCCAATAATGTCCAAAACAGTAGATAATATAGCATGGAGCAATAAAAAATTATACATACGTTGGAGACGTATCAGGAATACATCTCAAAATTATGAGGTGACAACCTGCCACTCACGGGAAAAAAATTGGATTGAGGTCAACAAGGATATGACAAATCCTTTCGCCGAGAGGATAGGAGAAAAAACTTGGATCATTGATAGACACCACAATAAGCAACATTCCTTAGGGAAGGCTTTAGGTGAAAACTAACCCAAGGTAACTCCGACAAAAGGATTTAAATATTTCACTCTTTGAGCGAAGAGAAAATGATGGATTTAAATATTTCACTCTTTGAAAACTTGTGAATCATGAAACCCGAAGGGAAATTATCAAGAATGACATAACACCACCTCAAATGATAAGGTAGAAAGAATTGCACTTCCAAATGCAAGATAAAGAATGCTTGAACTCCTCAAAACAAAACATGTGCTGAGCACCATGTTTATTTTAGAGTATAGCTTGGCGTATCGTAACTCCGATAGAAATCTTGAAGAACAAATCAAGAATGAAAAGAAACCTTGACAAACCACCATGTTGAGCCTCCATGAAGAACTCCGGTAATGAAAGAATGATCAAAAGGAAAGAGAGTTGAAAACACAAGGTGAAACCTTGCAATGATTTAGATGGAGCTTCGAAATGATATCATTGAAATAGCTTGGAGCTCCGGAAAGAAAAGATGAACAAATTAGCACCGACAAATTGATATCATGAACGAACTCCGGAAGAAAAGAATTGAATCACCTCAAGGAAATAAGAATAAGATTAACTGTATGTTTATCCTTCACCAATTAAATTTGATGACGAGCAACGGATTTGGCATACTACTTATTCTCGTGGAAAGGATTAAGATAGATATAGCGCAAAATTGAGAAGGTCTGCAACGGTCCACCGGTAGGATGGAAACGACGAATAAATAGAGACAGTAACAAAGGAAGAGGAATCTTGAACACACCACCGTAAGAATTGAAAATGAAAGTAGCAAAGGCATAATTCACCGGGAAGAATTATAAAGCGAATGAATATACTTGCTGGGATTTAGATACATGAGAACAAAGAGATCACAATCTGATTAGAGAACACTTGAACAATGCCCCAGAAAAATTTGAGAGCGAGAGCTGAAAGCTGGAATGAATAAATCTCAAATGATGGCCTTCGGGGAATCGGACTGAAAAGACTCCTGAATTGCTCTAGAAGGGTGAAAAGAATTCTCACAATCGAAAACAATTATGAGAGGATGGCATCAAGCTAGAACCACGAATCTTGAAGAGAATGGATCAAGATTTAAGAGAAACTCTTCTTCTGTCTTTAAATGTTGAGAATGATGGTGAGAACCACCATGAAAGTTGATTAGACACTCCGGAATAATGAAAAATAAAGAGGTTGAGATACTCCGGGATGAAAATTAGAAAGGTTGAACCAATGACGAAAAGAATTTGAATGTGATATTGTAGAAAGATATTTGACTGATGATAATTCATTCTTACGTCAAACTTCAAAAAGAATTTGAGAATACCTCCGGAAAACTAGAAGACCAAGGTAAGATCCTGGGAAAAACCTATGGGTTAGGGCCCACTCAAAAGATACACCGTTGAACAATTTAAGAGAGAGATTGCGCTAGATGAATTTAAGGGCTTGAATGAGGTAACAACCTCGAAATAGGTTGAACGGATCTAAGAATGGAAACTCGTATCTTCTGGGATATCTTTAGCAGTCCGGAACAATGAAATAATGAGAGGTGGATGATTAAGAGGTGCACCGGCATGAGAATACATTTGAAACGAGGACATGATATGATTGACAAAGCTTGACTTGAATCCACCGGAGAAGAAAAAGAATGAAGAATGATAAACTTGTAGAGCATCTTCATGAGAACAACCGGGTAAAAACATTGAGGAAAAGAATGAAGAAACTTCACATCTGTAAGATGGATACATGCTTCAAAAATCTGAGTCCTTGAAGCAAAGAAAGGGTGGGAGGTTTGGAAAACAAAGGCAACTTGGGGCAGATGAAACAAACACCGTTGAGAAAACTCATAGTTGATCTTCCGGATGCTGAAAATGATCGGATCCACTAGAAGAGAAGCACATCGGTTGGAAAAGAATTGGCATGACAATCTCGATAAGCAAGAAGGATTAGTATTCACATAGGAATATGAGAACACCGCTTAGGAAAGGTATGGAAACACATTTGACATTGAAGCAACTTCAATACCACAGCTTAAAACAAAACAAAGGATTGGCTTGCAAAATAAGCCGGAAATAAACATATGATAGATCCCATATCATATCATGTGTCAGTTGGAAAGATATTCTAGGAGCTACTTGAGTTCTCACTTATAAACTCCCGAAACTTTCTGGTTATGCAATCAGGTGTTGGGCATACAAGGGAAGCATAATATCTCACCCAAACTAAGGATTCCTACATCCAGCTGTATCCATCCTTCAACACATAACCAAGAAACCTTCGGAAATGATTTACCTCAACCTTCGAAAAGCATCCGTTATACGAGTTATGGCAATACTCCTGAACTCCCGCCCCAGTACTTGGTGGCGTCGAGGTTATCTCACCAACAACTGCATACAAGAGATTTTCAATGTCAGCGAAACTCAAGTATTCCAGAACTGCAACGATAAAATTGTGACGACAACACCTCGGAGCTCAACTCCCCGGGACACTGCCACAACCCCTAAAAGTCAGGAGGCACCAAGAACAATGTTCTCGTCACAAAACCATCAGAACGATGCCAAGATACCCGTGTGATCCTAAAAAAATCGTGAAATTTGAGGAAAGAAGAGTCAAAACTTCTACTCATGAGGCCTCACCAGAGCGACGAAGGGACTGAGGAGTAAAAAAGAATCCTACTCTCCAATATATATAATCCTAAGACTCAAATCATTTTGTTCTAGACACAACAACATCAGCGATTCGATCAAGAAGGGGGTTCCTTGTAACGCCCTCGATGCGGCTATATCTCCTACGTGTCGAAGCACGACTTAGAGGCATAACCGCATTGAAAGCAATGTTGCAAGTAAGGTAATCTTCACAACAACCCATGTAAATATATATAAAAGGGGAAAAGAATACATAGTTGGCTTACAGTCGCCACGTCACACAAATACATGAATAACATTACAATCATCCAATACACTCATGGTCCGACTATGGTACCAAAATAAAGATCAACCCCCACATGCGACAAAGTCCCCGATCGCCCCAACTGGGCACCACTACTGATCATCTGGGAAAGACACATAGTAACGGCGAGAGTCTTCATCGAACTCCCACTTGAGCTCAAGCGCATCATCTGGAACGGTATCATCGGTCCCTGCATCTGGTTTTGGAAGTAATCTGTGAGTCACGAGGACTCAGCAATCTCTCACCCTCTTGATCAAGACTATTTAAGCTTATAGGTAAGGCAAGGTAATATGTGGAGCTGCAGCAAGCGACTAGCATATATGGTGGCTAACCTGTTCGCAAAAGAGAGCGAGAAGAGAAGGCAAAAGCACGGTCGAACAACTATGATCAAGAAGTGATCCTAGAACAACCTACGTCAAGCATTACTCCAACACCGTGTTCACTTCCCGGACCCCGCCGAGAAGAGACCATCACGGTTACACACGCGGTTGATTCATTTTAATTAAGTTAAGTTTCATGTTATCTACAACCAGACATTAACAAATTCCCATCTTCCCATAACCGCGGGCACGGCTTTCGAAAGTTCAAATCCCTGCAGGGGAGTCCCAACTTAGCCCATCACAAGCTCTCATGGTCAACGAAGGATATTCCTTCTCCCGAGACATTCCGGTCAGACTCGGTATCCTGGTTTTACAAGACATTCTCGACAATGGTAAAACAAGTCCAGCAACACCGCCCGAGTGTGCCGACAAATCCTGATAGGAGCTGCACATATCTCGTTCTCAGGGCACACTCAGATGAGCGCTCCATACAACTTAAACCAAACCTCGAGTTTCCCCGAGGGGGCGCTGCACAGGGCTCTAGTTTGGACCAACACTCAGGGGAGCACTGGCCCCGGGGGGGGGGGGTTAAATAAAGATGACCCTCGGGCTCCGGAAACCCAAGGAAAAAAGAGGCTAGGTGGCAAATGGTAAAACCAAGGTTGGGCATTGCTGGAGGAGTTTTATTCAAGGCGAACTGTCAAGGGGTTCCCATTATAACCCAACCGCGTAAGGAACGCAAAATCCGGGAACATAACACCGATATGACGGAAACTAGGGCGGCAAGAGTGGAACAAAATACTAGGCAAAAGGCCGAGCCTTCCAACCTTTACCAAGTATATAGGTGCATTAAGATAACAAGATAATATGGTGATATCCCAACAATAAACAATGTTCCAACAAGGAACGATCTCCAATCTTCACCTGCAACTAGCAACGCTATAAGAGGGGCTGAGCAAAGCGGTAACATAGCCAATCAACGGTTTGCTAGGACATGGTGGGTTAGAGGTTTGACATGGCAATTTGGGAGGCATGATAAGCAAGTGGTAGGTATCGCAGCATAGGCATAGCAAAAGAGCGAGCATCTAGCAAGCAAAGATAGAAGTGATTTCGAGGGTATGATCATCTTGCCTGCAAAGTTGTCAGATTTGACTTGATCCTCATAAGAAAACTCAATGGGCTCCTCATTCGCGAACTCGTTTCCCGGCTCAACCCAAACAAGACAAACAAGCAAAAAGAAACACAATCAACCACGTGCAATGCTCAAACAACATGATGCACACATGGTATGCTATGCGGGATGTGATATGTGATGCATGTGCAAGATTTGATAAGGAATGATTGAACCTGGCCTCAACATGGAAATCCAAGAGTGCCACTAGAAAGGTGAGGTGATTTCGGTTGAAATCGATATAAAGATCACCGGAATCGGATGCACGGTTTGGAAATGGCAAGCAAAACAAATATGGCACCGGTCTGCGATAAACAACAAGTGACCAACTAAATGCAACAAGATAAATATGCTAAAGCACTCAAACGCAACAACAAAATACATGGAAGGGATCCACTCATGATGCTTGACAAAAGATGAACACTGAGCTACGGCTAATTCATCCATTAACAGGTTCAAACAAGCATGGCAAAAATGCAAATGGTAACAGGTTTCAGACTTGGTGAAATTGACACAAGTCTGGAATTTATCATCAGGAAGCACACTTCAGAGCATGAAAAGTACAAGCTACAGGAACTTAACATGGCAAAGCAAGGCATGGCATGAAGCTACTCAAAGCACTTAAGAAGAGTCCCTTAGTGACCTTGAGCCAAAAGGGATCAGAAAATACAATTGCAAGCATGTGAGCATGCAAATTAGTTAACGAGTAGGCATGTTCACGAGCTCGATGCACTCACTACATAGCATGGCATGACAAAATAAGCGTACACCCATCAAGAATACATGTCATAGAAGCTAGAAATGGCAAGAACATCAACATAGCATGCACGGATCAATAGCAACATCCTTGGCAAAATCGCTAACAAGTCAACAATCTGCCAGGATTCACGAAATAGCAAAAGTAGAGCTCGATTGACTCAAGCTAGGTTGCTCCATAAATGCAAACAAAGACATGGCTGGATAGAGCACCACAATTTTAACAAATCATCCTTACTGATCATCCTCAAAAAAGGCACGAATCACAAGGAAACAACATGAACATATGGCATAACGACAAAATCAGAACAAGGACTTAGTGAAATTCTAAGTCCCTGAAATCAGCATTACCGATTGCACTACTTTGCAAGCTTGTGCTAGTCACCACACATATCACAAAAATACATGGTAAGCACCTCTGTAAAGATGGCATGGCATATAACAAAACTCATGTAGAACTCAGGAGCATAGCATGCACACATTAATCATGGCAAAAATGACAAATATCTACTTGATGAAACAGATCTGCCAAGTTTATCACATAGCCCTCTTACAACAGCATTTCGGGCATCAAGATGAGCTCAAATGAAAATCATGCAATGAGATAAAATGATGTACTCGTCGAGGCGAACATTTTGATATGCTACACACACAAATCGGAGCTACGAATGCAGAGTTACGACATGCCAAAGTATGCAAAATAGCTAGGGTTTCGGGGGAAAAGTCAACCCTCGAAGTGGATCCAGATCTGGATCAGCCGGAGTTACTGTAGCAGGGCGCGACTTCCGAGGTTCGCCGGAGATGGGGATGACGCCGGAATTGGAGGAGAGGAGGCGCCGCAGTGGAGGTGGCCGGAGGTGGGGCGACGCCGGCACGGGTCGGTGAGGTAGCGCGGCGGGGCGGCGTTCGAGGCGACGGAGGCAGCCGTCAATGGCGGCCGGCCGAGCAAAGCGGCAATGGCGGCGGACGGCGGAGCAAGCACCGTCGGGCGGCGCGGCCTCGGGCACCCGCGTGGGCGGCGGCGCGCGGATGGGCTTGGGGGCCCCGAGCTGGGCCTCGTCGGGCCGGCGGCGGAGGTAGTGGCGACGGCCACGTGTCGAGCCCTCAGTGGCGCGGGGCGGTGTCCGGCGCGACGGCGGACATGTCCGGCAGCGGCGCGAGCAGGATTTTAGGGTTAGGGTGGTTTTGGATCCGGAATTTCGGAGGAGGGGCTTGTTTTATAGGTAGAGGGAGCTAGGAAGCTCCAAATTGAGTGCGGTTTTCGGCCACGCGATCGCGATCGAACGCTCTAGACGATGGGAGAGGTTTTGATGGGTTTTGGGCCAAATTGGAAGGGTGTTTTGCTGCAACATGAACGAGGCCTTCTCGGTCCCTCGGTTAATCGTTGGAGTATCAAACGAAGTCCAAATGGCACGAAACTTGACAGGCGGTCTACCGGTAGTAAACCAAGGCCGCATGGCAAGTCTTGGTCCAATTCGGAAATGTTTAACCCCCACACACGAAAAGAGGTAGAAAGGGGCACCGGAGGAGATAAGAGCGCCGGAATGCAAAACGGACAACGGGGAAAATGCTCAGATGCATGAGACGAACACGTATGGAAATGCAATGCACATGATGACATGATATGAGATTCAAGACAAAGGCAACAACACACAGAGACAAAAACCCGAACCCGAGGAAAATAAAATAACTTAGGCTGGAAATGGCAAGAGTTGGAGTACAGATAAGGTAAATTACATCTGGGGTGTTACACTCCTAAGTCGGGGATGGCTCTGATTACCAACTTGTAACACCCACAATGCGGCTATATCTCCCACGTGTCGGGGCACGACTTAGAGGCATAGCCGCATGGTAGGTTTGTCGCAAGAGCGGTAATCTTCACACAATCCCATGTACTGAATAAGAAAGGGATAAAGAGTTGGCTTACAATCGCCACTTCACACAAATACAAGTTAAACATACAACATCCAAAATACAATCAAGGTCCAACTACGGAACCAAAATAAAAGAAGACAACCACAAATGCTAGATCCCCGATCATCCCAACTGGGCTCCACTACTGATCAACAGGAAACGAAACAACACAACAAACAAGATCTTCATTGAGCTCCCACTTGAGCTCGGTTCCGTCACCTGCACTGGTATCATCGGCACCTGCAACTATTTGGAAGTATCTGTGAGTCACGAGGACTCAGCAATCTCACACCCGCGAGATCAAGACTATTTAAGCTTATGGTAGAATAGGATAATGAGGTGGATCTCCAGCAAGCACTAAGAATGTATGGTGGCTAACATACGCAAATAAGAGAGAGAAGAGAAGCAAGGCAATGGTCGAGAAACTAGAAGTGATCAAGAAGTGATCCTGAAACTACTTATGTCAAACATAACACAAGAACTGTGTTCACTTCCCGGACTTCGCCAAAAAGTGACCATCACGGCTACACACGCGATTGATGCATTTTAGTTAAGTCAAGTGTCAAGTTCTCTACAACCGGATATTAACAAATTCCCATCTGCCACATAACCGCGGGCACGGCTTTCAAAAGTTCAAACCCTGCAGGGGTGTCCCAATTTAGCCCATGACAAGCTCTCACGGTCAACGAAGGATATTCCTTCTCCCAGGAAGACCCGATCAGACTCGGAATTCCGGTTACAAGACATTTCGACAATGGTAAAACAAGACCAGCAAAGCCGCCCGAATGTGCCGACAAATCCTGATAGAAGTTGCACATATCTCATTCTCAGGGCACACCGGATGAGCAGTCCGTACAATTAAAACCAACCCTCCAGTTTCCCCGAGGTGGCGCTGCAAGGGGCTCGAGTTTGGACCAACACTCAGAGGAGTACTGTCCTGGGGGGTAAAATAAAGATGACCCTTGGGCTCCGGCAACCCGAGGGAAAAAGGCTTAGGTGGCAAATGTTAAAACCAAAGTTGGGCTTTGCTGGAGGAGTTTTATTCAAAGAGAACTGTCAAGGGGTTCCCATAACACCCAACCACATAAGGAACGCAAAATCAAGGAACAAAACACCGGTATGACGAAAACTAGGGCGGCAAGAGTGGAACAAAACACCAGGCATAAGGCCGAGCCTTCCACCCTTTACCAAGTATATATATGCATTAATAAAATAAGAGATATTGTGATATCCCAACATATCCATGTTCCAACATGGAACAAACATCCGCTTCACCTGCAACTAGCAACGCTATAAGAGGGGCTGAGCAAAAGCGGTAACTTAGCCAAACAACGGTTTGCTAGGAAGGTGGGTTAGAGGCTTGACATGGCAATATAGGAGGCATGATATAGCAAGTGGTAGGTAGCGCGACATAGCGATAGAGCGAACTACTAGCGAGCAAAGATAGAAGTGATTTCGAGGGTATGGTCATCTGGCCTGAAATCCCGCAAGGAAGAAGAACGAGTCCATGAAGAAGACAAACGGACGTAGTCGAACGGATCCTCACAACTCTGGATCGAAAGTCGAAGGTAACGAGTGAAGCAACCCAGAAAGAAGCAAGCATCATAGTAAACAACCAAGCATAAACATGGCATGATGCACAACCAAGTATGATGCATGTCCGGTTTAAATATGCATGGCATGGCAAAGTGCACTGACAAAACTACAAGTTAAGTGGAGCTCAATATGCAACAAGTTGCATATTGACGAAACACCACTTTCGATTATTTAGTTCTCTCCCGTTTATGTACCCAACAATATTAAATGTTGATTAACATGGCAAGAGGTGAAGCATGAGTAAAAAACATAGTTACGCATTTTTAATGAGGTCGGAAACATCAAACAACAATTCCGGTAAATCCTCATGTGCATTTAGCAATTTAATGCAAACAACAATTTTAAACATTCTTGATGTTATTATCATGATGCGGATGACATGTGCAAGTTTATGCAAGTTTTATGGAAATGTTGACAGGATAAGATAGGAGGCATTTGTCGCCATGGTGGAAGGAAAAGGGGTGCCACGGCGGCGAAACGAAAATGTTACCATGGCAACATTCTGGTGATCTGGCAACTCAATTGAGATGTTGGTGCAAAGGAACAAGTGTGGGTACGCGAAATGTGCAAGAGTGACGGGGAGTGATCCTAGATACCGGGTGTCCCACATGTCGGCGGCAAGGCAAAAGAGGGGCAACATGCACCGACAGTTCGGACTCAAGGCGAACAAGGGTGCATCTCATACAACATGCATTTATTCGTTCATGGGCATCGTCTGGAGGTTATACCTACAAAGCATGCAAACGGGACGGTTCGAGTTCGTCAAGGGAAGTAGAGGAAGTAGTCGTTCTGTGATGTAGTGGAAGTAGTCGTTCATGGTAGTAGAAGTAGTGGTTCACGAGAGGGTAGTTGAACATGACGCTTGCGTTACACAGGTCTTTGGCAAATGTAGTGGTACTATGTGTCGGTCGTCGAGGGTCTTGCCGATGGGGTACTTGGTGACATCCACGGGATCACTAGTTGTACATGGTCTTTGCGATGTAGTTTGACTTGGCGATTTCAAAACGTTCATCGGTAGTGGAACTTGGCGGTCTCGACGGTCGTCGTGGTACTTGACGTAATCCACGCAAACGGTGCTTGTCCAAGCATCGGTCTTGATGAAGGTGTACTTGACGAGTTACCCGAACGCGTTAGTCCTTGGACTTGGGCTCCGGAGATGGTGTCGTGGTGGTCTTGCAGCAACAGCCTTCGCAAGGGCATTGGGGGAGGAGATGGTCGTGACAGAGGACGAAGACATGGAGCAGCAGCGCGAGGAGGGCCATGGCGGGCATCGGGGTTGAACTGTGGCTGCTCGCGTACTCCGACAAGGGTGGAACCAGCAGCGAGGAGGAGAATGGAGCAGGGGCGCGCAACTGGAGGAGGTCGCTGAGGCAAGGGAGCAGCTTCAGAGGGTCCGGTGGTGGACTTGGAGCTCCGGATGTTGGCACGACTAGAGCACGGGGAGGTGAAGCAGACATCGAGGCAGGGGCGACGGGAGCCGGCGGAGACGCGGGGTCGCGATGGCGGGGCAGGCCGGCGTGGTACAGCGGTGCTGCCGGCCGTGAGGTGTGGCGCTGGGGTGCTCAAGGTGGCTCTGGGAGCATGGCTCCGGTGATGTTGCTCGCTGGTGACAACCGGAGATAGAGGCAGGGCCCTCAAGCACGAGTGGTGGCGGTGTCTCGGCGAGGTTGGCAAGGCCAAGGCAGCGGGCCACGGAGAAGGAGAGGCGACAACGAGGGACTGGAGCGGGGGCGATGGAAGAGAGGGGTGCGCGCGTGCTGGGGAGCTCCTCTCCCTGGCGATGCGGTGCAGAGTGTGTGAGGCGGTGGGAGGAGGAACGAGGAGAAGGGAATCGAGCAAGGGAGCGCTAGGGTTAGAGCTGGTGGAGTGGATGGGCCTTAGAGGCGGCCCAGTTGCTGCTTCTTGCTGGAGACCCCAAATGGGCTGGTTGGGCTCTCCCTCTCTCTCCCTCAATCTTCTCCTTTTCTCTCCCAAAACAGAAAAATATCAAAGAAAAGGAGAATAAAGGAAGTGTTAGGGATAGAATTTGCGCGGGAGGTTAATTTCCCCGGACTCATAAAAGTGAGCTTGTTTCGAGAAAATAGGAAAGATCACACGTGTGAAGTTTGAATTCAAACTCATTTGAATTTAATTCAAAAGAGTGTGAGAAGGAAGTCGGTATTCGATAGGTCCAAAAATGTTGGGAATTTTGGTAGAGCTCCGGAAAGTGGTAAAACAATTATTGGCAAGGCTAGAGAGTCAAAACTTGAAGAAGAAAAAGGAAAAGGGATTTAATATGCATGTAGGTTCATGGGTGATTCCAAAATAATGGAATTTTGAATATAGCTCCCAAATAATAGTAGAATACTTTTATATGTTATAAAGAGAATTTCACCATGTGAACTCCCTCGATTTAAATGGATCGAAGATCCACACAATTTATTTAGAAGAGTTATAAAATTAATGATATGATGGCATGATGACATGATGCAATGCAAGAGAGCAAATTAAATACACGGCGAAACTCAAAAAAACATGGAAGGCATTTGAAGCTCCGGTCTTGGGGCGTCACATGGATGTCCATCCAACGGCCGTCGTGCTTCTTCAATCTCTGCTCTTCCTGCTCCAGCCGCTCAAACAAGTGCTGGCGGGACCGCCTGCTCTCTCCTCCCCGCGACCGGTTGTGCTGCCGCGCAGGCCTCACCGCCCCACCTTACACCCATTGTTGGCCTAGCCATCCCTCTACTCACCCACACCTGTTGTTATTCTCCGGCGACGGCAGAAGAACCAGTAAACTCTCTTACAGTCGTACTCCCCTCCGCATGGAAAACAACCGCGAGTCTTCCCTGCCTCCGTGTGGTTCCCTTCCTAGGCCTCGCCGTCGTCCACCGCCCTGGTGCTCTCGGCGCGGCTTGGTCAACATGGTCAACAACCGACATGCATCTGAAGTGGACTGTACGTGGAGAGGCTGACAGCTGGGTCCACGGCCGCACGCAACGAAATGCCCCCTTATTACATGCAAAATAATGATTCCTCCACCTGACATCTAGGACCCACTGAAAGGGCCTCTGTATTTCACGAAAAAAACGTTAGCGCCGCTGATAGCTTGGACCCACCAGCTATATCTTCTCACACAAGGAAGTGCGTCCTTATTACACACAAACAAATGAATACTCCCCCTGCTAGCTGGGACCCAATATAGTGGCAGGCTGACTTGTGGGCCTACTAAGTTGACGGGGACGGAGGGCTTTGTCAACTTAGTCAATATCCATGATTCTAGCGCCAGTAACCATACAATGTCCATCCAACGGCCGTAGTGCTTCTTCAACCTCTGGTCTTCTTGCTCCAGCCGCCCAAAGGAGCGCCGATCGTTCCTCGTGCTCCTGCCTCCCGTGGCCGGCTGCGATGCGGCGGAGGCCTCACATCCCCTACTACTCCCACCGCTGGCTAGGCCATCCCTCTACTCACCCACACACCCTGTTATTCTGTAGTGACGGCAGCCTCACACCGCAGCGAACCAGTGAACCCTCATACTCCTCTACGCGTGGGCATCCACTGCCGCGTCTTCCCCAACTCCGCGTCGTCCCCTTCCTAGGCCTCGCCGTTGTCCACCACCCTGGTGCTCTCGTTGTGGCATGGTCAACGTGGTCAAGGAACGACTTCCATCGGAAGAGTACTATACATGGAGAGGCTGACAACTGGGTCCACGGCAGCCGCAAGGAAGTGCCTCCTTATTACGCGTAAAATAATTATTCCTCCACCTGACAGCAGGGACCCACCGGACGGGCCACCGTATTTGGTGAAAAAATGTTTCCCCCCTGACTATTGGGACCCATCGGACGGGCCACCGTATTTCACGAAAAAAACGTTCCTCCCGCTGTCAGCTCGGACCCACCGGAAGTGCCTCCTTATTACGCACCAAAAAATGAATACTCCCCCTGCTAGTTGGGACCCACCTTGGTGGGTGGCTGACTTGTGGGCCTACTAAGTTGACGGGAACGGAGTGCGTTTTCAACTTAGCAATATGAACGATTCTAGCTCCAGTGACCGTACGATGTCCTTTCAACGGCCATAGTGCTTCTTCAACCTATGGTGTTCTTGCTCAAGTCACCCAATGCAGCACCGGTCGTGCCGCATGCTCCTGCCTCCTATGGCCGGCTATGCTGCCGTGGAGGCCTCACCGCCCCTACTATTCCCACCGCTGGCCAGGTCCTGCGGCGACAGTAGCCTCACACCGCAGCCGAACTAGTGAACACTCGTACTCCTCTCCCCGCGGGCTTCCACTGTCGCGTCTTCCCCGACTCCGCGTGGTCCCCTTCCTAGGCCTCACCGTCGTCCACTACCCTGGTGCTCTCGGCATGGCGTGGTCAACGTGGTCCAGGAACGGCTTCCATCAGACGTAGACTGTACGTGGAGAGGCTGACAGCTGGGTCCACGGCCGCAGCAAGGAAGTGCCTCCTTATTACGCACAAAATAATTATTCGTCCACCTGACAGCAGGAACCCACCGGACGGGCAACTGTATTTCGCGAAAAAATGGTTTCCCCCTGACTGCTGGGACCTACGTGCTACATCTTCGCACGCAAGGAAGTGTGTCCGGGTAAAAAAAACAATTCGCCCCCCTGACAGCTAGGACCCACCAGCTACATCTTCACACACAAGGAAATGCCTGACAGTCGGGACCCACCTGGTCGAGGCGTACGTAGCGTTGTCATTCTGGTCGCGAACTGGTACATACATACTGGTCGATGTAGAGGCGGCACGTGTCGCAGTAGAGGCGCGCACGTAGCATGTATATGTACGTAAAGCGGCGAGTGTGCAAGAAAGAAAACAAGGCCACGTACATACATATGGGCAGGGTCTCAAACACCTACTCGCGCATACGTACGACCAGGGCTCGTGTACATGGCTGGGTCAGAACGGAGAAACTGCGTCGTCGTCGTGTTCATGGGGAGCCAACCGGCTGGGTCGGAACGGAATGCGTTGCCGTGTTCATCGGGAGGGCTTGGATGGAACAGCTGATGGAAATGAGGCTTGGCGTACCACAGAACAGAGGAAACGGCCTTGTGTTCGACCGGCCACGGCTGAAACAGGATCTTGTTCATCGGGAGGGGTCTGGCGTACTACAAAACGGAGGAAAGAGACCTCCTATGGTCGAAACGGGGGTCCTGTTGATCGAGAGGGGTGTGACGTACCGCAAAACGGAGGAAACGGACTTGTGTTGGAGTGCTACGATCGAAACGGGGGTCCTGTTCATCGGGAGGGGTGTGGCGTACCGCAAAACGAGACTCCACGGGATACTTTTCATCTCCACCGTCGACCCCCTCCAGCCTCCACGGGCTACTGTTCATCCACCGTCGACCTCCTCCAGCCTCCACCTGCGACTGTTCATCCACGGGCTCCTGTTCATCCAGCCTCCACCACGCGCTACTCCACCGGCTACGATTCAACCAGCCCTCTCCACGGGCTCCTGTTAAACCACCCCTCCACGGGCTACTATTCATCCAGCCCTCCACTGTCTACTGTTCATCCAACCCTCCACGGGGTGGTCCTGTTCACCGTGCCCTCCACGGGGTCCTGTTCATCCACCCCCACCAGGAACTATTCATCCAACCCCGCCCCCCAGCAACGCTCACTGTTCATCCAGAGGCAGCATTGATCGGCTTCAGTTAGCAGCAGTAGCGAAGGAATAGCTCGATCGGGTTCAGTAAATAGCCATCGATCGATTGCTCGGGTTCAGTGATGCGTAGCCTGCAGTGCAATCACTCGGGTTCAGTTAGAGCCCAACGCCTCGCACCCACGCGCGTGCGTGTACAAGAGAAATGCGCATCGCTCGGCCCCGACCACCCACCGTAACCTGGAACACCTCGATATTTTCCACGCCCTCGCTTCTACCATGATTTTTTCCGTCATGGACAGCCCAAATAATATCATGCAGTTGCGTCTCCGGCCCGCCCAGGATGAAAAGCCCATTTTCTGTCATGATTTTTTGTCATAGAAGTAGGACCCCTCCACATCTATGATGATACTAGTCTTAGAAATGTCATAAGTATGACAGATAAAAATTTCATTAGGCCCAAAATGTTACGGATGCTTCTTTTTTTGTAGTGTCTCCTAGCTCCCTCTACCTATAAATAAGCCTCCCCTCCAAAATTTCGGATCCAAACCCTAGCATCTTCCTCCTCCGCGCGCCAGACATGTCCATTCCGCCGCCGGACATGTCTGCTGCCCCTCCTCACCCAATCCCGACCTGCCATGTTGTAACGCCTCGGACACACCCGCCGGTGGTCGTTACTCCTGGAGGGATCTAGACTGGCCCCACAGATCAATACTAGTCTTTTCTGCGCACTTTGTCCTCACTCGTGCGCACCCGGGAGCAACTTCCCGGTCGGTCACCCATCCTGACACTACTCCAAGCTGAGCACGCTTAAATTTGGAGTTCTGTCCGAATGGGCTCCCGGAAAAGAAGGAATTCCTTATTGATATGAGTAGTCTATCATCCCTAATAAGCCAGGCCATCACATACACCCCCACTTAGAGGAACCGACGTCCTTCTCGGGCCACAGGAACGTTCCCTCTTGGCACATACGTCTGTGCATCTAGTCCGATACATGTGCCATGCCGGGTGCCACGACGGGTCACAAACGTCATGAACAACATGACCGCGCACCTGTCCTCAAACATCCGTGCAACTGCGAGGGTCGGCTCTGATACCAACTTGTAACATCCCGGACACACCCGCCGATGGTCGTTACTCCTGGCGGGATCTAAACTGGCCCCACAGATCAATACTAGTCTTTTCTGCGCACTTTGTCCTCACTTGTGCGCACCCAGGAGCAACTTCCCGGTCGGTCACCCATCCTAACACTACTCCAAGCTGAGCACGCTTAACTTTGGAGTTCTGTCCGAATGGGCTCCCGGAAAAGAAGGAATTCCTTGTTGATATCAGTAGTCTATCATCCCTAATAAGCCAGGCCATCACACACGTGGCCCGGCCAACCGCTCCGCCCACGCCCCGCCGCGGCCTGAGGCCGGGCCGCATCCGGGCCGCTCCGCCCCGCTCCTCCCGCGCCCGCTCGCCGCCGACCACCACCGCCGCGCACAACGCTGCGCCTCCCGCTCCCCACCGTCGCACCGCGTGCTGCCGCCCCACCGCCCGCCGTGTGCCGCCCCGCCATGCCTCCCACGCCAGCCAGCGCGTTCCACCGCCTCCGCGCCGCTCCGCGTCGTATCGCTGCCTCATCGCTGTCGCCGCCACCTCGCCGGAGCTCATCGGTTGGATCCACCCGGAAGGTGGATCAGATCCACCAACACCCCTATCCAAACGGCCTCCCCGCACCCGAATCCCTCCATCCTAGAGCTCCTCGTCCTGCGTTGACTTTTTTGGAGGGTATAATTTCTGCCAAGTCCCCAGATTCCAACATTATGTGTGCTTGTTCATCATGGCATAAATTCATGCATGTTGCTCCGTTTTGAGTGTATGATATATCAAAATGTTCATCTATGAGTGCTCTACATGCTAGTTTCATTTGCATGCATGTTGCTGTCCATATTGATGCCTTAATCATCATTGGAAAAGTGCTAAGCGATATAAACTACTGATGTCATAACATGCTGATTTGTCTTTTTCATAGCATTTTATGTGTTCATCTTTTGTGCGTAGTATCAACATGTTTTAGGACCATCTTCATGACATCTTTACAGTGGTGCAATCCATGTATTTTTATGTGCCTTGTGGTGACTAGCACAAGCTTGCAAAGTCTGCTACTTGATGTTTGTTGTGACTTAGTGATTTTTGCTAAGTGTATAGCTGTTACTTGATGTTGCCATGTTAACTTAATGCTACCACCAATTCCGTGCATAATCTAGAGGTGCCTAGTTGACATGTTTTGATGTCGATGTTATGCTATCCCATGCCATGCCTTTTGATGCCTCATATATGTCCTTTAGCATATGTTTTCATTGCCATGAACATGCCTAAATGATGTTCCAGTTTTCTGTTAACTTCATGATGCCATGTTGTGAGCTTGTTATTGGTTAATCTAGGCCTCTTTTGGAGATGCTACAATTACATGATTTGAAGTATGCTATGAGAACTTTGTACACATGCCAATTTGGATAATCTTGGGCTTCATATGACCTCTATTCCAAGGTTGCAAACATGCTATGCTGATGTTACTATTTTACACTTGCTGAAACTTTTACAACATTCAAACTTGTCTTTATGGTCCCCACTAGTCCATAAGTCTTATGGTTATGATGCCTTGATGTTATTTGCTCTTTGTTATGTGTACTTTGATGCCATTTCGTTGGTTGCCATATAACTTTCTGTAGATTGTCTCTTTCTTGCTCTCAAGTTGCCATCATGCTAAATCTGTCATCCTATTAACAATGTGTTCCTTATTGCAAGCATCATAGTGATTACTCAATGCATCATATGAACTTGTGCCCATGGACTAAGTTGAAGTATATCATGTCTACTACATGTCCATGTATTTTGTATATTTATTAAAGTTGATATGCTTGCTGTTATGTGCCTCCTAAGTCATTATCATAATGTTATTGTTTTGCATTCCCAGATTTCCTCTAAGATTGAGAATCAGCTTATGTCATGTTGCATCTTGTCAGGTTGATTGCCATTCATCTAGGGCTCATATGGAGATGCTTAGTAATCATGTTTTGCCATGTTTAACCTGTACATTAATGCCATGCTTTTTTGCCATGATATTACACTGTAGCCTCATTGTTTCATGCCTCCAACATGTCAACATGTTATCTTTGCTCATGCATATGCCCTATTTTTCACTAAGTCATAATCCATGTTATCATGTTGCTTTTTGCATTGATCATCTTGGATTAATCTTGATGCCTATGAACCTGAACCTTAATGTTATTTGATGCATGTTGTGTGTATATGAAGTTCATATCAAGTTTGTGTCCATATGATTCCTGTAGCACGTTGTTTCCTTGATTGCAAAGTGATTAGTTGCTGTTATGGGCAGTTTGTGTTTGAAACTTGTATTGAGTGTATGTGTTGAACCGTTGCTCCGTTTTAAGCATGCTCTATATGAAACTTGGTTGGTTTTGCATGTAGTTTCATCATGCCTTGTTGCATCCATGTTTTGGAGTGTTTGTGATGTTGTTTTGCTTGCATTTTGAAGCAATGCCATGTTTGACTTGTTTTGCTCATATCTTCTAGGCCATAGCTCCGAATTAAACGAACTTTATATGTATCTTGACTAGTAAACCACGTAGATCATCTTGGTGCACTTTAACATGCTGTTTAACCACTTCAACATAATGTGTTATTCAGATCAGTACCAATTTCGAAATTTGCATATGAGGACTTACCAGAATTGTTATATGTTGTTCCCGGCCTCATTTAAACTTGCTTTGTTGTGTTGTTCTTGTATGCATCATCTCTTGCCATGAGTAGTATTATATAGACTTGTCATGCCTCATACTTGGTTGAGCATCATGCCATGCTTATGTGTTGTGTGTTTACCATGTTGTTTGCTTATTTCGGGTTGTGCTGCTTCTCGATAGTTCCTGGTTTGTTGCGATTGTGAGGATTCGTTCGACTATGTGGGATCGTCTTCTTCATGGACTCCTTCTTCCTAGCGGGATTTCAGGAAAGATGACCGTCACCTTGGATCTCACTACTATCTTTGCTATACTAGTTGTCTAGATGCTATCGCTATGTTGCGCTACCTACCACTTGTTTATCAAGCCTCCCAAATCGCCATGATAGCATCTAACCTTTTCACCGTTCCTAGAAAACCGTTGTTTGGCTATGTTAATGCTTTGCTCAGCCCCTCTTATAGCGTTGATAGTTGCAGGTGCAATTGCAGGTTGTTCCATGTTGGGACATGGATATCATGGGACATCACAATATATCTTATTTAATTAATGCACATATATACTTGGTAAACGGTGGAAGGCTCGGCTTTTTGCCTGGTATTTTGTTACACTCTTGCCACCCTAGTTTCTGTCATACCGGTGTTATGTTCCTTGATATTGCGTCCCTAACACTATGAGGGTTATGGGTCCCTCTTGATAGTTCACTTCGAATAAAACTCTTCTAGCAAGGCCCAACATTGGTTTTAATATTTCCCATAATAATACTTGAACTAAATAATAAATTGGCATAGGGCGTCATGAACCCGAGGATTTTTCTACATAGCAAGGAGGCCAATGCTCATGGTGTTGGTCCCAAACGGGCAGCCTATGGGGCTACCTCGGGGAAACACGAGGGCTGGTTTTGCTCATAGCTTGTGCCATCCAGTGTACCGAGAGAATGAGATACGCGTAACTCCTATCAGGCTAGGTCGGTGCATCGGGAGGTCTTGTTGGACTTGTTTTACCCTTGTCGAAATGTCTTGTGCACCGGGATTCTGAGTTTGATCGGAGGGTCCCATGATGGAGGATTGTCTCCGCGGATCGTGAGCTTGTCATGGGCTAATTTGGGACACCCTTGAAGGGTTTAAAATTTTGAGAGTTGTTCCCGCGGTTATGTGGCAGATTGGAATTTGTTAATATCCGGTTGTAGAGGACTTGAAGTAAACTCAATTAAGATACACCAACCGCGTGCGTAGCCGTGACTATCTCTTTTCGGGGATGTTCGGGAGGAGAACACAGTTGGGTTATGTTTGAACATAAGTAGTTCAGGATCACTTATTGATCTTTACTAGTTTGTGACTGTTTCCGTAGTTTCTCATCTTACTCTTGTACTCGTAAGTCAGCCACCATGCTTTGCTTAACTGCTGCTGCAACCTCACCACCATACCCCTTTCCTGCCCATTAAGCTTTGCTAGTCTTCATACCCATGGTAATGGGATTACTGAGTCCTCATGGCTCACAGATTACTACACCAACAGTTGCAGGTACAGGTGAGCGATGTTTGCTTGTCTTGGAGTTCTTTTTCTTCTTCGTCGATCTTGGGTTAGGTTCCTGGTCGGCAGCCTGGGCTAGCAGGGTGGATGTCGTTTGAGTTTCTGTTTGTGTTTCATCCGTAGTCGGATGTTGTTGTCATGTATGATGTTGATGTACTCGTGTGGCATTGTATGTCTTCTGTATGTATCCCCATCTATTATGTAATGATATGATGTAATGATATCCACCTTGCAAAGGTGTCTCCGATATGAGGTTCTATCCTTGGTGGGACCTTTGAGTTCCTTTAGGATAGAGTCACATATTGGGCGTGACAGTGGAGCAATATGTAGGTCCGGATAGGGTCTAGCCGTATCATGGACCCTATGTTTAGCATGCCTCCATCCTTTCCCATGGTATTTTTAACGCGTAGTTATGTGTGCGTGGTACGTATGCGCTGTTAGGCTGGGGTTTTGGTGGAGGCCGAATTGCTAATCTAGCTCTAGATGAGCCGGACTGTCATTCTGCGGGGTAGAGCAGACTCTTTTAACAGTGTCCCGGGGCTTAACTGCCAATGTAGTTTTCGGCCTAGCGAGGCCACCCTGTAGCTCGGCTGCGAGGGCCACGTTATGCTCCTCTGTACGGAGGGAGCGCTCCATGTTTCCATTGACTGTTATAACACCACATGGTCCAGGCATCTTGAGCTTTAAATAGGCGTAGTGCAGGACTACATAGAAACGGGCGAAAGCGGTTCGTCTGAGTAGTGCATTATAGCCACTGTGGAACGGGACGATGTTGAAGATTAGGTCTTCGCTTCGGAAGTTATCCGGTGAGCCGAATACGAATTCCATCGTTATGGATCCTGTGCAAGAGGCCTCTACGCCAGGTATTACCCCTTTAAAGGTGGTTTTAGTGGGCTTGATTCTTGATGGATCAATGCCCATTTTACGGACGGTGTCCTGATAAAGCAGATTGAGACTGCTGCCGCCATCCATGAGGACTCTGTGAGGTGGAATCCATCAATAATTGGATCTAGGACCAATGCAGCCGAACCCCCATGATACTGGTCGGATGGTCTCTGCAATCGAAGGTGATCGGGCGGGCTAACCATGGATTAAATTTCGGGGCGACTGGCTCTAAGGTATAGATGTCCCTTAACGCGCGCATGGGGATATGAGTGACGTAGATCATGTTCACTATTTTGACCTTGGGGGGGGGGGAATTCTTCTGTCCCCTGTGTTCTGTAGGCGAGGCTCTTCATCGTCGTCCTCGCTGGGCGGCCCTTTCCCCTTGTGTTCGGCATTGAGCTTGCCGGCCTATTTGAAGACCCAACAATTTATGTTGGTGTGATTGGCAGGCTTATCG
Organism: Triticum urartu; assembly: GCF_003073215.2. Taxonomy (NCBI): domain Eukaryota; kingdom Viridiplantae; phylum Streptophyta; class Magnoliopsida; order Poales; family Poaceae; genus Triticum; species Triticum urartu. The sequence continues at coordinate 3,003 of NW_024112697.1, read as the reverse complement.
GGGGTGCCATGAATCTGGCAAGGCCGATCGATTATTCTGTCCAAACTAGATGGACCATCTCTGTTTCCTTTGAATGGCTTGTTCCGTTGACCGGGTTTAGAGCCACTGAATCTGGCGTTAATCGTTGTTTCTTCGGCATCTTGGTTCTTGTTTCGAAGTTTGTGCTTGTTGTGTCATGGCTTACCATTGCCATCCCTGGCTTTGGAGGTGCCAGTGTCGCTCGTGCTATTGCTTCTACGAGCTAGCTAGCTATCTTCTCCCGCACAAAAGCGGGTCATAAGTGCGGTAAGGGCTGCCATGGACTTTCTCTTTTCTTAGCCAAGGTGTCGGGCGAGCCACTCATCTCGGACGCTGTGCTTAAAGGCCGCGAGGGCTTCAGCATCCGGACAATCCACAATTTGGTTCTTTTTAATTAAGAACTTGGTCCAGAGTTTCAGGGCTGATTCTCTGGGTTGCTGGACTATGTGGGTAAGGTCATTGGTGTCTGGAGGCCGAACATAGGTACCTTGTAAGTTGTCTCTAAAGGCATTTTCCAAGTATTCCCAATTGCCGATAGAGTTCTCTGGGAGGCTGTTTAGCCAGTGCCGAGATGGTCCCTTTAATTTGAGCAGGAGGTATTTGATGGCATGGAGATCATCATCACGTGCCATGTGGATATGGAGAAGAAAGTCTTCGATCCATAGTTCGGGATCTATCATACCATCTTATGATTCAATGTTGACGAGTTTAAGCCCTTCTGGGAACTAATGTTCCATTACTTCATCAGTGAAGCATGGGAGGTGTGTGATGCCTCTGTATCGGGCGCTATAGCGCGGTAGTTCGGACGAAGGCCGTATGCGGTTTTCGGCCCATGTGAGGTTGTGTCTGTCACGCCAGATCTGATGGCCGTCCTCGCACGTTGGAGCAAGCCCCCTCGATGCACAGATTGATCTTATTAGACCGGCTCTACTGTCCAGGTCCATGCATAAGTCGTAGGTATAGCCCGGGGATGTTGCCTCCTTGCCCCGATGGTGGGGTGGCATGGGCTGGTGTTCGGTATGAGTAGCCGGTCTATCCCGTCCACGTGGCGGTCGGTCAGGCTCGTCAGCAGTTTTATGCTTTGGCGGTATGGTCTCAAATTCCTCGTTGTCGAATTGAGGTAGTAGCTTGAGCTTCGGATAAATCTTAGTTGGAGCGTTCAAGGCCATATTCCTCGGCTGCCAGGACATTAGTCCACCCGTCATTGAGTAAATCCTGGTTAGATTGAACATGCTGCTGCTTCTTTTTCCGGCTTCTTGCAGTTGCTATTAGCCTGTGCTTAAAGCGCTCTTGCTCGAGGGGTTCCTCTAGCAACATAAAGTCTTCGTCGCCGAGGCTCGCATCCTCTTCAAAGATCGTTAGGTAGTTACAATCTTCTGAGTCTTCATTCCCGATTGGATCATCGGGGTTAACTTGCCCATCCTTCCAATCATCCAATTCGGATGTTGGCTCGACAGGGGCTTCGGGGTCTTCGGCGTTCTCCAGAGTGTTATTGTCTTAGGTGCCAGTGTTACTATCTTTCTTGCGACGTGATTTTGAGTGGCACCGCTGATGTTGATGCTTTGGAGGGGCTTCGGCAGGCTTGTCCTCAACTGGATCCTTCTTGCTGTCATCGTCATCCTCTTTGGGTGTATCCACCATATATAGGTTGTATGTGGAGGTGGCCATCCAACGTCCGGTAAACGGAAGGTTTTGGCATTGATCGTCTTCAGCATCGTCATCCATACCATCGATATCTTCGGAGGCATAGTCCAGCATGTAGGTTAGATCTTCGATAGTGGCTATGAAGCGGGTGGTGGGTGGGACATAAAATTCCCTGCTCTCAGCCCTTAGTCAAGGCTGGGCATAATTCGGAAGAGATTCCTCTACAATGGAGAGGGATCGCATTAAGTCCAGATCCTCGTTTAGGGGCGAGGTTTGGACAGAGAAGCGAGAGGTCCTCCTGGCCGTGCTCGCTTGTTGCGGACCTCGCTTGACTTTAGAGACAGGGGGAGTTCGGTTCATCTTTGGGCTTGCTGATGACACCGTCCCCTCCGGATCTCCGGTAGCGAGTTCCATAATTGTAGGGAGTCCAGCGGGATCTAAATTCCCGTCTTCGGACCCGGTGGTCCACTCTGGATCTAAGGCCGGACCGGTGGTCGCGGCCGTGAATCCTTCGAAGATCAGGTCTCCTCGGATATCAGCGACGTAGTTTAGGTTCCCGAAACTGATCTGATTACCAGGGGCGTAGTTGTCGATCTGCTAAAGGTGGCGAATCGAGTTGGCATGTAGTGTGAAGCCGCCGAATACGAATATTTGGCTGGGGAGGAAAGTCTCCTCCAAAACGGCATCGGTGTTAAAACAGAGAGGATATCTCAATCAAAGCAACAATGTCGGTGTTAAAACTGGTCGATCTCGGGTAGGGGGTCCCGAACTATGCGTCTGAGGATCGAAGGTAACATGAGGAAGGTGACACGATGATTACCCAGGTTCGGGCCCTCTTGATGGAGGTAATACCGTACTTCCTGCTTTATTGACTTTGATGAGTATATGGGTTACAATAGTTGATCTACCCGGAGATGGTACTGGCTAAACCCTAGATGTCTAGCCTGCATTATCGTGATTGCCCCTACGGACTAAACCCTCCGGTTTATATAGACACCGGAGGGCCTAGGGTTGTACAGAATTGGCTTACAGAGAAAGGAATCTTCATATCCGAACGCCAAGCTTGCCTTCCACGCCAAGGAGAGTCCCGTCCGGACACGGGGGGAAGCCTTCTTTCTTGTTTCTTAACGGCCCCCCAGTCCGGCCCATGTCACATAGCCCGGACGCCCGGGGACCCCCTAATCAAGGAATCCCGCAAGCACCTCTTCCCCTTGCAAGATAAATTGATCAAGTTGGCCAAATAAAACTCAAATATCGGAGAAGAAAAACGAGGCTATAAGCAATCATGCATAAAAGAGATCAAAGAAACTCAAATACTTTCATGGATATAAAAAGATAGAT